>NC_135228.1:20491945-20571945 GCF_052324685.1 Brachyhypopomus gauderio | reverse complement strand
GTGTTTGATCTGTGACTAACTGTGTGTGCATAATCTACATGGACAGCAATCTGTGGTCTTTGTGTGCAGCTGTTTTTAAATCAAGAGCGAGATCGAGTGCTTTGCTTAAGAAAGAGTCTTAAATCCACATTTTCCTGATCAGTTGTTGTTTTATGAATATAATAAGAATCATATGCACTGCTATCAAAAACTTTGAGTGAACTGCCAAAGGCTAACACGCTGTCCATCACATGGCATGCACACTGGTCATCTTCCCTAATCCCTAAGCCCTATTCCCTAATCCCTAATCCCTGTACTCCCCATGTTCCCCGTCATATCACGACTGCACTTTCTGACTCCACCTCCCTCTCTTCTCTCAGATGTGCTTGGAGTCACTCGGTGCGCTGCAATAAGACCTCTGAAATTCACAGAAGATGTCTTACATTAAGACTTCATTTCCCACGAGCCCTTGCGGCCTGTGCGTTTTGGCGAGCTCCTTCATTTGACAGCGTTTGACCCGCACGCCAGCGCGCACCCAGTCGCTCCAGAAAGGCCAGCGTGTAGTACACGTGTAGTATGCGTGTAGTAAGCATGTAGTATGCGTGTAGTACACGTGTAGTATGTTCATTGCGTGTTCCTGAGCCGTGTGATCGATTCCTCCGCAGCGCCTGGTCAGGATGAACATGCCCATCGCCGACGACAACACTGTTCACTTCACGTCCACCTTGATGGCCCTCATACGCACCGCCTTGGACATCAAACTGGCATCAGGTGCGTGCCCCGCCCCCTCATCCCAGAGACAGCCAGGTAGGCTACGCCCATCTCCCCTCCACCTGACAGTCTGCTCTCATTGGCAGGTGTGCTCGCTCAGCGTCTGTGTGATGTTGACTTGAGGAGGGAGATTAATAAAGTGTGGCCCAGCCTGTCAGCCAAGACTCTGGACCTGCTCGTCACCCCTCATAAACGTGAGCGCCCTCCCATTGCATTCTGGGTGAACCCTACGTTGAAATGCTGGTATTAGCTCAACTGAAACAAGATCATGTGACCATGGGACCTGACCCTGCATGGTTATTGAATTATGGTCATGGTTCAGTTATGAAAACAATAATGGCTTTTCAATCGGAAGGCAATATTACAACGTTATGAAGGCAGTTTGCCGCTTGAATAATTTTTAGTACCTTTCATGTGATGTGTATCTGCTGCCATCTAGTGGTCATTAATTTCTTTTTTCAACGGTAAAATGAAAGTACAGTATCAATGATTTTTCAATAAGGATATTTTATTTGTGTATAGTTGCCAACAAGATGTTGAGAAATTGATTTTATAATATAATTAAAAAAAATTTGCTTAATGTAATTGTTGTCTTTTATAGTGTCTTACCTCATCTGACTCATTTGTAAACCTGGACTTCTACTGAACACTCGGGATTAATGGAGAGTAGCTGGTAGAGGCCTGTGGCTGCTAAAGTCTTGTGTCTGTGTGTGTGTGTGTGTGTGTGTGTGTGTGTGTGTGTGTGTGTGTGTGTGTGTGTGTGTGTGTGTGTGTGTGTGTATCAGACAACGAGCTGACCGTTGGAAAGGTGTATGCCGCCCTGATGATCTTTGACTACTACAAGCAGAATCGAGCCAAGCGTCTACAGCAGCAGCAATCCACAGGAGGGACGCAGGTACGAAGCTCCGCCCCCACACACCGCTATAACCCCCCCCCCCCCTCTTTTTTCATTTGTTCCTAAGGCAAATGTCTCTCTGTCCTGTAGAGTAAGATAGGGGCCCTCTTCAAGCCCCTGCTACCTCTCACCCACCTACATGACTACGAACCACCAATCAAGAGTGGCAGGCTGCCACCCCTTTGTCAAATGGATGCAGCTGCTCAGCCAACGCTCCCGCCCACCACATCTCTCGTGACCAATGGGGAGGCAGTGTGAGTGTCTCTGACTGCTATTGTTTGTTTGAAAAATACTTAATATTAGAAAATGCGTGACTGACTGTCTATTAGTAATGTGTAAGATGACTCACAGTAGTGAGAAACTATTTTAGTCAACAGGATAGATTTGGGTTGAGAATAAAGATCACCTAAGATTGGGTTGAGGGGGTGTGGATTAGTAGGTGACTAAAAGGAGAAATTGAATAAATAATGAATGAACTTTGTGTGTGTATTCACATGTGCTGGTGGGTGTGTGGGTGTGTGTTTGTGTAATCAAAGACAAAGCCAGTGTAGTGCCCTGAAACGCCCTCCTCCAGGAGAGGCTTCCTGGGAAGGGAAACAGCAGAGATCCAGAGTTTCTGTCCAGCGGGGGCGTTCAGAAGACGTGCCAAACACAACCAAACCTCAGGTACCAGGCTCCTCGAATCAATAACCAGCACTCAGCTTCTGTGGCAGTCTGGTCAAGAGCGCACGCTGCAGTCTACTGTCAAGAAAATTCACCCATGTGTCAGACCATCTTGTTTCGAACTATTTCACATTTTAAAATAATGCCTTAAGGCCTCCAGAGAAATAGCTATGGCTATCTTTATACTGATTACAATGAAAGTTAATTCAGTTTTGTGGTTTCACGTTGTACTTTCCTGCATTGCTAAATGTATGGAACTGTGAGTCCTTACTGCTGGGAGAGGAGATAAGAATGGAAGAAAATGTCTATTTAACAAAAATGGTTAAAGGATGAAAAGTTTTGTGACTAGGTAGCATCCACTTGAAAGGCAAGGTTTAAAAAAGACTGAACATAATCTAAAAATAGAATACATTAGGAATCAAAAGAATAAATGCATTGTTGAGCTTAAAATGAAGTAGCACGACCCTTAAACAGAACCGACAGTCTGGATAAATAACCCAGATACAAAGTTAAGCCACCAGTGATTTACTTGTCCTACAGATGACTTATAGACCACTAATAAAACCTCGACATCAGCCGTGAAACATGCAGGGAGCGTGGGGGAGGACTTCAGAATAGGGGTGATGTTTCCTTCTTGTGCTCCTAGTGAGAACTCTGTCAGATACGTTTTTAATAAACTGAAACTGCTTGCTTGTCCTTTTTGGATAATGGTCTCCTAGGAGACCATTACAGTAATCACTCCTGCTAGAAATAAAAGCATTGGCAAGTTTCTCCAGGTCTGGTTTAGTCAAGAAATCTCTTGTTAATGTTTCTTAGGTGATACCATGCAGATGTGCTAAATGATTCTGTGTATGTCTTTACTGTTCCCAATTATATGATATCTCTGTTTGATCTTTAATCAGGTGCAGAACATTTTATCCCTCAGGTTAGTGTGGTGCTCAAGGCACTGTGAGTCGATGGAACGGTAGTTGTTTGGAAGGATTTACTCAGTAGTAAATGTGAAGGGCGTCTGTGTTTCTGTGGTAGTCCACAGTCTCGTAAGAATGAACCAAGACGAAAAGTGAGAATCGAACCGTAGGGACACCGCAGGTCACTGGCACTCTTTCAGAATCATTATTCTTTTTTTCTGTGCAACTGTTCTGATCCTCGATGCACAATGTACTGAAAGATTTTCAGTGGAGTTACAGTGGGGCTCTGGCGTGCCAGCCTCCGTTCCTGTGAGATGGTGTCGGGGGTGTGTTAGAGTGGGTGGCCTGCTGCGTCTGGTTCACCTGCACAGGTTGCATGTTCCCACCAGTCAGACGAGTTCAGTACTTTTACACCAACGGAGACACAAGAAGCGGAGTTGTGTTTGGTCTCTTCACACGATGAGTGGACACCAGCCATTGTCAATCTTTGCTTCTTTTAAAACGTAGGTTTTTTCCCCTTGATTCTGGGCCTAAGACACCCACTCATTTCCAGGTGTATAATTGCAACTCTGAAACCAGAACCGTTTTTATTCCTGCTCATCTTTCATCGCGCATTTGTGTCCGTGTGGAACCACACTGCGTGTGAATATCTCTGTGTTATGAATGTTGTGATGTATGTGTATCTGTGTGTCTGTCTGTGTTTCTGTACCCTGTGTGGACCTTGCAGGACATAGTAGAGATGTCAAATATGGAGAATGATTCTGACGTAGGGACTATCTCCAGTCTGGAGGGCCAAGGGAGGGCAGCCTCAATGCCCAGACTTAGTACGGGCTACCAGGTAAGACTCGTGCTTCTAACTCGCCGTTCTGCCGTACGACTGTCAGCACTGCTACATACACCTGGTACTCGTAGCATTACGTTTGCTGAACAGTAGCAACTTCCTGCTATAATTTATGGAAAGATTTTTATCTGTTGTGCATTTTTTTTGTATTCCTGGAGTTCGAATGATCATGGTAATGGCAGATGCAAATGTAATGTAATTACATTTGTAATTTACAATGTGTGAAAGAATAAAAGAGAGTGAACATTAACAGAGAATATAACCAATGCCTTTATCAGTCAGGGTGATGGATGGATTGATGGATGGAAGGATGGATGGATGAATGGATTGATTGGTGGATGGGTAGATGGGTGAATTATACAGAATAAACTTTATCGATGAACTAATGTTAGTCTAACAGTGTAACGAGCAGGATAGCAGAGATCATCTCACAACATGCATGAAATGCAACAGGACCGTTAACACGTACATCAGCCCTTTGTGTGAGGGTGTTAGGAAGTGGCAGTTATAAGAGCCAGTATGTTTCTTTCTTCCAACTATACTCAGATCATATTTTACATTCATGACTTTTGTTTTGTTTCATTTCATTTTTTTGCTTTAATATAGCATTTATATAGCATAATTATATTCACAATACTTTTAAATGTTTTGATGCACTTAATTTTTTGTCCTTTATTCTTTCTTTGTTTACTTATCAGAGCATGATAAGCATGATCTTTCTCTGATTTATTATTTCATACAGAATTCTATTCATTTCACACCCGGATAATGAAACTCCTGTTCACATATTACTCTCTTGTTCTTTTTTCTGATGCCTTTTTCTTTTGCATGTTCCATTTATTTAAATCTTTTTTATGAGGTGTGCACACATTAGAGGGCTGTAACGGTCTGCCCCGCCATCGGAGATGTCTCTCTGATCATTGGACATTTGTATTGTTTGGTGTTGTGCTGTGCCTTGTCTCGCCTGTTTGGTCTTTTTCCTTGTCTTTGTCTGTCCTTGTCTTGGTGTATCTCAAATTCCTGTCCACCCATCTTCTCTGTCCAGTGTTTTGTGTTCTTCCTCCCTCCTTTCATCATCTTTCATCATCTTCCCCTCTCTTCTGTTCGCGTCTTCTTCGAGCTCCTGTGCCTTGTCTTGTGTTGTCCTCTATCTGTCTCTTCATACTTTGTCCCCTATCACTGCTTCATACCAGCCTTCTCTCTGCTTTGACCCCGCCCCCATCCATAGCGTGTCCCTAGCCCCATCGCAGGCCCCTCCCACTTCCTCCTGGGCCTGTGGTCAGGCCCCTCCCCTCGCTCTGATGCTGTGTGTCCATGTCGGCTGTGTGTCCGTCCCCTGCTCTCCTCACCTGTGTGTCCTCTTCCTGTCCCACAGCGGAGCCTATGGCGCCACACCACGGGGACGAACCTAGCAGTATGTACAACTGTTCTGATCCCCTCTCTCAAACTCTATAGCCCTCTATCTTTTAACTTCTCACTCTTGCTCTTATAGTCTCACCCTAATCTCATCCCCTCTCTTTTACTCTCTATAGCCCTCTATCTTTTAACTTCTCACTCTTGCTCTTATAGTCTCACCCTAATCTCATCCCCTCTCTTTCACTCTCTCTAGCCCTCTGTCTTTTAACTTCTCACTCTCGCTCTTATAGTCTCACCCTAATCTCATCTGCTCTCTCTCACTCTAACTCATCTGCTCTCTATCTCACTCTAACTCTGTGCTCTCTCTCTCTCTCTCTCTCTCTCTCTCTCTCTCACACACCTTATCAGTCTCAGCCACATGCTTCTCATTTCTGTGTTGGCCTGTGTGTTCTCTGACCATTCAGTCAGTGTTCTCTTAGGTTATAGATAGTCTGCTCAGGTTGAACATAACACATACATTTCTTGTCAGTATGTTGGTACCACTTTCTTTTGAGAATCATCATATATTGTCACGTGAAAAAGCTATTTTGCTTTTTTGGGGTGGGCGAGTCGTAACAGTTGTGTGTGTTTGTGTGTGTGTGTGTGTGTGTGTGTGTGTGTGTTCAGGTGGTTATAATGATGCATTACCTTCTTCCCACATCCTTACCTCACACTATCATCAGCTGATACGAGGCTACAGAGGACCTACGTTAAATGAGAACACATACAGCTGCCCTACTGTTTATTAGCATTAGCATATACTGCATCTGTATTTGTTTACAGTTTAACCTGTCGAAGGTTGGACGTTCTACCTCAAACTGACGGAGACTAAGGCTAGACTAGAGGTGTCCTAACACCTAAGAGGCCAGCACGATCACTAATGAGTGATACAGTAGCTTTTTGGCAAGGATGTGAGAGGAGGGGGCTGCACTGCTTCTGTAAGTCTGGTAATCTTGAGCCACCAGGTGGCGCCAGTGAGTCGGTTTGTCTCAGATTGTTTTGATGATCCATCAACTGATCTGTTGTTTTCACCAAGCATTGACCAGCAGTCCAAAGAGTCGAGTGCCACACCATACACCCTATATCCTTTATTTTGTCAATTAAAAAGCTCTTCTAATCTCTTAACAACGGCCTTGTTGATTCTTTTTTCATGCTTTGGTTGCTGCTTGGTTTAACTATTCCTGGAGTTCATTCATGAATGTTGGGAAGCATCTCGATGACAGCATTCAAACGACAGAGTGTTTGCATCGGACCATGGCAGTATCCCCCCTTCAGGATGTGTGTGTGTGTGTGTGTGTGTGTTTTCAGTCATAAGCGTGGACTGCGCATTGCTCTGAAAGTCAACGTGTGTCCAGTGTCCGGTCACTCCGGTTGTGCACGTTGTAACTGGTGTTTTTACTATGATCCGTTTCTCCAACTGTCGTGCCGTGGCGTCTCGGACATGTCCACATCGCGTCCTCCTTCCGCTCACTGCCACGTCCTCTGTGTCCCCCGTCAAGCCCATCCTGGACGGCAGTCCCATGAGACGCTCCGCCTCCTCCGTGGCTCCCCAGGGCGGAGGGCAGGAGCTGAGACTGGGGGAGTATGCCCTGGAGCGGCTGCCGCTGGGCCTCGAGTCCAGCTACGCCCACGACAGGGAGAGGGACCGAGCGCACCACCACCACCACCACCACCACCGCTGTCACCGCCGTAGAGACAAGAAACACAAGTCCCTGGACCGAGCTATCAGTGAGGAGCAGCAAGGATCTGTGGGTAAGACGGCCTGTATACACACACGTACACACACGCACCTTCTATCCATCACTCTCACAGACTGTGAGACAGCACGATGGAATTCCAAGGTGCTGTTTTTCACAAGCATGTCACACAGTTCTGTAAGTTTAGAAGAGGGACCAGTCAGATAACAGACAATCCTCGGGTGCCCACAACACAACCCACACCAGACATACACGTCCACAAGAGCTGTTGACAAGAGATCCTTGCCAGGGACATATCTGGGACAATGTGATGAAACAGGCCAAAGATTAGGACCGCAAAGAGCCGACTTTCGGCGCTGACTTATGGTGACCTCCTCAGCGGTAACCTGTGTGAACATGAATGGAATGATATATATTTCAAAGTGGTTCCTATGGAAAGGAAATGTAGTGTGTAGTTTGTGTCTGCATATCTGGAAAACTAAGAAAATATTGTTTAGTAGCTGATGTATAAGGTATTGTGCTAAAAGTTATATACTATATATAATGTTTTAAATTGTAGTGAAGTAATTGTAGTGAAGTACAGTTTTCAGATCAGACTTTTCCCCCCAGATGGGATAAGTACTTTATATTACAAAAAGAGAATGTAATTCTGAAGGTGTTAAAATCACCAACAAGGCTTCTATTGGTTTCTCCTGTGAAAAACTGATTATATTTCTTGCGAGTGGTGCAGTGGATGATTCTGCAGTGCGTGAGGGGTGAGAGTTGGTCCTCTTCTTGTAAGTGCCGTGTTAATAAGAGCAAGTTGTAAGCAGCAGCACCAGAGTTATCTGGTGTGTTATCTATTACCTGAACGGTCATTTACGCTACTCTGACCAGCATGCGTTTGTCTCATATGTAGGAGGTTAGTGGAGCATCCTTGAAAAGGGGTGTGGCCTCATCTATGAGCTTCTTATCCTCACACCTTTCCCACGGCAAATGTGTAGAATGAGACCATCAATGTATCTCAGGAATACTGTGAGTGCAGGTCTAAAATATCAACAAATGCTTCTCATCAAATCCAACAAAGAGGTTTGCATAGGACGGTCCTATACTTATTTCTGAGTAGGAGAGAGAGAGACAGACAGAGAGAAACAGACAAAGACAGAGAGAGAGAGACGCAAGTCGTGGTCTGTGGGTGGGTGTGTGCAAACTCCTCCCAATATTATTGTGCTGGAGGTTTGTGCTATACATAAAAGTTTACTTTTAAAAAAGTAAATCATGTATACAACCTCCAGTCTTTTTGGATAAAGTTTGGTCTCTCCTGCATAGCACAGTGAATGAAATTCTGTTTGGGATTATGGGCATCGGGTTGTAGAAGCAGCCAGTTCTGCCTCCCAAGGAGATTTGCTGTAGGACTTAACAGAGGCAACACTCACAGACCCATGAAAGAAAATCGGCTTTTACTGGGACTTGATATTCTTTATTTGTTTGTTTCTTTGAGTGCCCTGTTCTCCGGCTAAAAGAAAAGACCTCTGGGCTCAACTGCTCAGCCAGTTAGAAGTCATCACTCCTCTCTCAGATCAAAGGGCCTGGTGCACAGTTGCATTGACACAGCTCCCAAATTTATGGAGGTGTCTGTGAGGGTCAGCAGGAAGAAAGAGCATCCGTGCTGCTTGAGTGACTGATGGAGACAACTGTGCAACACAGCGGGACAACCTGGACAACTGTGCAACACAGCGGGACAACCTGGACAACTGTGCGACACAGCGGGACAACCTGGACCCTTGCACCACTGCACTGTGCAGTTCACTTTTGCAGAGAGATTATAACCGTGTCTCAAGCTCATTCTGGAGGTTTAGTTCAGCTGCACTAACCCAGCAGAAGTGCTAACGAGTGATTTTATTGTGTCAGATACACCAGTGGACCCCAGCGGTAAGCTGCCGCCCAGAGAGTGGACACACGAGAGGGAGAGAGACCGCGGCCGCTCTCACGAGAGGAAGCACCAATCAACCGCCGCGGACAGGAAACAGCGCTACTACTCCTGTGATCGCTACGGGAGCCGTGAGCACTGCCACAGCCAATCACCTGGGCCGAGCCGGCCCGCATCACCCGGAGACCCACATGAGACCAACAGACTGAAACCGGTCAGTTAATCTCAGAGTCTCATCTATCTATCTATCTATCTATCTATCTATCTATCTATCTATCTATCTATCTATCTATCTCTCTCTCTCTCTCTCTCTCTCTCTCTCTCTCTCTCTCTCTCTCTCCATTATTGTCAGTCTCTCTATAATTTCTTCAATTTCTTCTGTCTGTTGTTAATTCATCACATTGTTTCTCTGTCAGTGTTCTTTAGATCATGCTCAGTCTCTCTCTTCTTTCTCTCGTCTCACCTGCTCCGTCGTGCTTTTCTTAATCTGTTGTGTGACTCGTGTGGTTAATGGCTGTGTGCTGTACTGCAGGGTGTCACCTCAGCTAAGGGCGGCCCAGCCGGCTTCACATCAGGCTCCAGTACACTGTGTCGGGGGCGTCGGCAGCTCCCACAGACCCCGCTCACCCCGAGGCCTTCGGTGGCCTATAAGACTGCCAACTCCTCCCCGGTACAGTTCGGCGCCGCACGCTTTTCAGGCTCCGCCGCCGGCCCCTCCCGCCTCAGCCGCGGCCAATCGGAGCACGACGCCCTTCTGAGCGGCGACGTCCACCACTCCCCCGTGCCCGTCACCCGGATTTGCTCGGACCCCAACCTGGGCCCCCTCCAGCGAGACCCCCACCTGTCGGAGGCGGAGGACTTCCACGATGCCTTGAGCAGTTACGGCTCCGGGCGCTCCCCGAGGACCGCGGCCTCCACCTCCCACTTATCTTCTGGTTTCGGCAGCTCCTCCACGCTGCACCCGCAGAGCCGGGGTGGAGTGCCCAACGGATACCACTTCACCCTGGGTGTGAGCGCAGCCCCGGGGGCCAACGCCAGGATTTCCCCCAGCTACCCAGAGATGGAGAAAGATGACTGGTGCTAGCATGGTGACAAATGTCCTCCTCAAATCTCTGTCAGGATAAGGTATGTCATTTTTCCTCCAAGATGGCAGCACGTGGCTAACACCTGTGTACTAGTGTGAAAGTAATGTGAAAAGGGGAATGAAAAATGTTAAATGAGTCCTTAATCATTTATTATCAAAGAGGGCCGGTGTGTTTCGACTGTGCTATGACATTCCTTCTTGTTCAGTGGTGAAGTTGGGTTTCTGATCAGTTTGTAAAGGGAACGTGGTGCGGGCCGTCTGCTAACCCCAGCAGAGCTCTGGCCGGGTGAACGACGAGGAGGAGAGACGTAGTTGAGATACGAGTGGGCCGTTACAGAGCACCGCTCTCCGCTCTCCAGAGTCACGTCAGCAGGGCGTCACACCAGGGCAGGGACCCATCACTGCAGCTGTGCCTGCTTCAAATGCCACCAAGACAAAGAGCAAAAGGGCCCAGAAGCACAAACTGCAAGGAAACCACAGAGGCACAACCAGTTCTGTGCCACTCCAGCCCAGACGGGTGTCGGGAACCGCCTAAATCCTCCGCCTTTCCAGTCTGTTATGGAGGAGGAGGCTGAGTTTTATCTAGAAAGATATTTCTAAGTATTACTAGTTTCACTGCTGTTTTATGCTGTCTCTTCCTCTTTCAAGTGGCACCAGTGAACAGCTCCCACCATCTAACAAGGCCAAATTGTAGTTAGTTTTATATTGAGCTGCGGTTGTCAGATAATCTTTTCACAGTGTTCCTTTTTTTTTTTGTACCTTGTACACAGCGAGTGTAGCTGGGCGTCCTGTAAGGTCTAATCTTTTTTTACTGTATTACACTCAAGTGGTAAAATAATATCAAGTGCCTAACCTTTGAGATTTATTGCTGTAAGGTTAGGATGTGTTAAGAGGCATTCTAACCTATAAAAGGCGAATTCTAGATACTGTACACTGTAGGTAGATGTCACTGCTATTTGTTTACTGTATGTACCATAGCATGTTATGAGAATAGAGTTTAATACATTGCACAAAAGAGAATATAGAAAGGACTTGACTGGAATAATTTAAGTGGATGTTTGTGTGAAAGTATTTGAGATATGAGTGAGTATTTCAGATGATTTATGAAAAAGGGAAATTGTTGTAATGCAAAGAAGATCATGTGGGTTGAGACAGCTAATGTATGATAAGCAGACGTGTTAATGCCATTGAAATGATCAGTAAATCTGAATGATACAGCAGAACTGAGTGCATGTTATGGGGTCCAAATGTGGTTGTTGTTGTAAAATGACAAAATTACAGCCCATGGTGTACCATGTTTCTCACTTCATCATGATGAACTCTTCTTGTTCTGGTGAGACTACATGCGTTAGATGGGGCTGAAATTATTTTTTTGACTCTCCTTCACACAGTTCACCGAAAATCCCACAATGTCTTTTGTTTACAGCAAAACCATTTGAGAATATTATTTAGATTCCTAAAGATTTGACAGACATGCGTATATATCTCAGAAATGTCATGTAAATACTTTTATGATCGCAGATATCAAAGCTGATATGAATTGCTAAACACTTTGTAGTCGCTACTGAAGCCATACTTCTCCATGGGTCTCTCCACACGCCGTGTCGTCTAACAAAGCAAAAAGTGTGTGTTTGTAGTGTAGGTGGAGTTTCTAGGACAAGCGTGGAGTTGTACTGTAAGCCCAGGGACGACTCAACTGTTGTGATAATGGGCAGCGAGGCTATGCAATGAGACCACACTTCACAACTGCTCCTCGTACGGTGTAGTTCCCCCTCCCGGGTCCCACTGACCTGTGACCAGGCTGAGTAGGACAGGGAGGGGCCGTTTCAGGTCACATGACACAGGGCGTGCAGTAATCAGTGACATGTGTGATATAGTGCTGCGTGTGTACAACTGAGTGCTTGGTCAGGGAAGGCCGCATGCCGTCGTCCTGCCCTGAGAACTGAAGTGGCTTTTTTTTCTGTGTTTACATCCACCCGAAGGCTCTGAGTACAATTCGAGAAGTTTACGTGAGTCTCCAGTGACCTTTGACTACTAAATTTACCCCCAAATCTCCTTTTCAGTGGAGAGAGCAGACCTGTGCACCCAATGTATGTGTGACTGCCCTAAACAACCCTTCCAGAAAAAAACCAAAACAAAAAGAAGGAAGGAAGGAAAAAAGTAAATAAATAGAAGTAAATATAATAATAAAACTTTCTGCCAGGTGCCATATTTAATGCACCTCTGTTTCTCTTCACATTCTACCTTATCCCACCTACCTGTGAGCCATTTCCTTGGACACGTCTGCATGTTATGATGGCATATGTGCATGTTCAAAATTGTTTACTTTCATTTTTAATTCGATTTTTTTTTATTATAATTTCAATGATGAGTTTTTTATGAAATCTTTAATAAATTACCACACATTTGTGGAAATAAGTAAACTTAAAGTCTAGAATTGTTGTAAAAGAGGTGTTAAACAAAATGGAGAATTCAGGTGACTGAAGCATGGGTTTGACTTCATTGTTCTGAGTTGATCAGTCATCACTGATCAATCACTGTCTGTTTCATTACCATCTGTTACCATTTTGTATCGCTGAACTGAAAATATATAAAAATTAAACATTTTAAGAATCTGATTCACTTGTTGGAATGTCTTTGATATTTATACCTGTTTTAACACGGGTTTGTAGGTTCCTGATTTATCGTTTTCATATTAGAAACGGTGGCCCAGTCGTGAAGACTATAGACAGCTGATTTGGTCTGGGGTGGGTGTAGATTTAAAGCGGACACACTCCGTATTGGCCTGATGGAGGACTGGGCGGAGATGCATGTGCCATAGTGAACTGAAGGCAGCATCACAGGATGAGCGCACTGCGTAAAGGCAGCTCAATAACCCGAAAGCTGATCGGAGAGACGGTGGGACACCTAAACCCATTTCAAAAAGTGCTGTGCTGAGGATCTCTGAAGATACGTTACTGAGCTCGTTTTTCTATCCATGTTCACAACCCAATAATAATTCGTTCGGGACGCGCAGTGCCAAATTAAACCAGAGACGGGAGACATGCCTTGCGCTCTTGGATAGCCCCGTACCATTTTACGCACGGACCTTATTCAAAAAGTTTGCTCTGTTTTTAGACACGCTGACTATGTTGCTTAAACGTATCTTCATAGCCAGTTTCATGTTTGGTTTCATTAGAAACATCAGCTCAAGTCCAACTGTAAGTGGGCCAACTGATTTGCCCGAAATGGACACCGGATCCGGGATGCTACAAACAGGTAAGAGGACTCCACTGTTTTTACGTGGACACTAGTTTGATTAAACCCTCTGATTAAACAGATGTACGCGTCGTTTCATGTTGTAAACATAGTTTACTTAAACCGCAGCCTGGTGGATATTTTCCCCTCACTAAACGTGGAGTTGTACATCACCCGTTATATAAGGCATAAGTCATTTTATTTATGTTTCCCCCCAAAATGTAGCGTGCTCACCAAAGTCTTTTTTTGGCTATCAGTTCTTACATTTAGTTTGAATGTTGTTTTTTGTAATTCCTCGTGGAGCCGCTGTGTTTTAACATTTGGTGTTAACAGGTGCAGTAACCTGCCCTTATTCACACACGCTACTTATTGACTGCGCCTTTTTCAATCTCGGGTTTACGCGTGAGGAAAAAGTGATAATTCTGTCATTCGAGCACCTATTTTTCTCCGTTTAAGGTTTTGTGGGCGGAAACACATGCTAAGCCAAATCTGAAACAGATGTTTGTGGAATTTGCGACATGGTACTTGAGTATAACGCCCTCACCTCAGCACACACACGAATCACGTTGAACTGGATCTTTGAAATCTTCCTCAACCAACTGGGATCCTCAAAAGGGGTCAAATCATCATAGCACTGTCAAAAAATATTAAGCTAGCACTGTTATTTTCTTAAATGCAGCCTGTTCCCAAAGTTACATCATGAGGGACTTGAATTCTTAAAGAGGCTCTGTGCATTTCAAATATAATGAAACTTGTGGTAGGTTTAGAACTCCCACAGGGGCGTTTTCAGACAGCCTTGCGTGCATCCTCAATAAGGCTTTAGAAACAAACAAAACATACACTGCCACTGCTACTCTGTCAGCCCTGGACACATCAATCATTAGTGATGACTACACAATAATCTCTCCTGTTTGATGTACCACCTTAGTACCACCTTATTTTTTTTTACCCTTTTTGCTTTGCCATGTTTACAATAACAGAACAGAGAACACGTGACCTGTTAGAGGGGCCGACATCCCATCCAGTAGAAGAAATGATGCTGCTTAATTGAACAGTTGTTTTGTTTTGTTTTTCAATTGGGTTTAATTAAGTGGCCACAAAATGTATTCAAATAGGTTTCGGAAATTTAAAGGCAACTAGTTTATAGACAACTTTATAGATAAATCAAGAGAGAAATCCTTGGTTGATTTGATTACATCCAGGTAGTTCACCACTGAATGGTTTTCTTGCGACAGCATAGATTGCACTGTGTTTAAGACCCTCTTTAAACACTGCAAGTTCTTAACAAACCTGCGGAATTTCATACCAGTGTAAGTTATATACCAGTGTAAGTTATATACCAGTGTAAGTTATATACCAGTCTAGTTATATACCAGTCTAGTTATATACCAGTCCAGTTATATACCAGTACAGTCAAGCCTCATTTGTGAGAGATGGGCACTGATGAAACTTAATTCCCTTTATCCCTGAGCAATAAAGTTGGGCATGTTCCCCGAGGGCTGAGTTCATTAGAATGTAAGAGAAGACACAGAGCGCAGTGGTGAGGTAATGTAGAATGAGGGCACCACAGCTGCATGTGACTGTGTGGGCTTCAGGAATTCTCCTTATAGCCTCTCACACATCACATATCACTAAAGCCACAGTCATGTGAGCATTTCAGCTCATGGTGTCAGAGCATGATTTACATGTGTGGTGGTTTGGGCTGAAGACCTGTAGCGTTATTACACTGTATGTTTTATACATATAGAGATATAGAGGAGAACATGCCATCTTTCCTACTATTCGGATTAATCTGTTTTTATAAAATACATATAACATATATTTTTTTTATAAACTATATTTTAGCATTTTTCTTCTTTTGGTATTTCTTGATATTTCACTTTTTGATTGCACTTTGTGGGTGAAATGATTTTGCTTCATCAGTCAGTGTTTTTCTTAAACTAATACATTTGAGTTGGGAAGATGGTCAGGTTTGCTAGGGCACAGATAGCAAGACCTTAATTCAGTACTAAACACTCTGCACTTGTTTTTTTAAACAACATTAATTACATTATTGTATCTTCATCCACTGCTCTCATGGGTAAACCCACGTCTTTAACACCTTTGGCACTGCCGGCAGTAGAGACAGCATACCGGTAGTTGGTCAGGGTTTATTTCCAAATAACAAAATAATAAGCATAACTTAGAACTAGAAATTAAGGTTATGTTCACATTACCAAGCAGAAGTGACTCAAATCTTATATGTTGCCTACATGTGTCCTTTTGTGATTTTTTTCAGAGCTGTGTGCTTACAGAAATCAATATCAGACTTGAATCACTTTCATATTTGTTCTTAAATTGGGCACATATCTGATTCATGGGTATGTGTCTGTGTCATATATGGTCAGATCAGAATTTGTGTGTATTTTTGCCTGTACACATGTGATTTGTGCTATCGTCAGCGAAACCCAGCAGTGTGACAAATCAACAGTAGAGTAGTGAATCAGAAGGGCTGTCAGTAGCTGCCGAAACAACACAGGTTAGCTGTCTGCCTGTGTGTTCGCCTTCTGATTGTGTACAGACGATGAACTATTTGTGAATAGTTTTTTTTTTGTTACAGTGCAAAACATGTCAACATGCATGTGTGCCATTCAGGAGGACAAATGCGTTTACATTATCAACAGATACAGGTCACTTGCAATTAAAAACCCAGAATTCAACAGTGAGACTTGTGAATGTGAACACTGCTAAAATAACCTTGGCAACACAGACAGCTGGCCAGTGTCTTGTGATTGGTGGCTCTCTGCAGGTGAAGTGGGCAGAAGGTCACGCCTCCTCACTGCATTTCGACCACTCATTGGCTGGCAGGATGTCCTGCATTCTTAGTGTCCAGGAGAAGGAGATTAGTTGGTGTGGTAAGGAGTTCGCCCCTAGAGTGTGGTCCAAGAGTTCTGGGTCCTGGGCCAGTTATTCTAGGATCAGTTGGTACTGACCAAACTCCTGTTTTAACCTCTCCACTTGGACTTGGGATAGTGACTGGGTGTGAGAATCACACTGATGCCCACTAATGCTTTCTGACAGAGCAACAGGCTTTAGGGTCTTTAAAATCAAATATTCCAATCAAAATGAATATAAGGTTTATTGAAATTAAATATTTTAGCAAAAAGATGGAAGTCACGGACCTGTTTCATTGAAAGAATACACAGGCACAGCTGACTGTAATTCTATGGCGGAGTTAATTTTGTCTCCAGCAGTGACGCTCCAGACAGCAACTTTGAGGTAAATACTGCAGCTGAACTCACCTGCAGATTCTAGCGGTTTCACTGTTTATACGTAACTGTGCGTTCACACCGAAAGCGATAAAATCGCTCTCCGTCGCCGAGTCGCCAGCATCGCGTCGCGTGGGGGCGTGTCCAACATCACGCCGGCATGCAGCACGTGACAGATATGCAAATCACGTTTTTAAAGCAGGACGCAGTATTTATGTTAATCTATTGATTACAGGACACACGATTATAAAGGAGTGCGTGTATAAAACATAGTGTGTGTGTATAAAACACATATAGTATATAAACCTAAAATGTTTATGTATTTTTTTTACTTTTTACCCCAGACCCGAAGATCAAACAGGAATTTAAAAAATCATAACCAATAATCGGGTATACGCTAATTTATTGCAGATGTTTTTTAACAAATGAACAGTATTCCCTCCAAAAATAAACATTTTGTATTGTAAATAAACAGGGACACATCGTAAAGTGCGGGACATCCAGAGACAGCCACTATTAATCTCTCCTCCATTTTGCAATCGGAACAAATAATCAGTAGGAACCAAAGTCAGAGGTGCGGTTTCGGAGGAGGGTGCAAACATACTTTCTGATTGGTAGTCGCCGCCGCGCGTCACTGCTCATTTGCATAAAGTTGAGCTAAGCTCAACTTGTTCGCGTCGCGCCGCGTCGCTGGGTGTCGCTCACTCTCATTGAAAATGAATGACTTCCGGTCGCCGTGTCGCTCTCGTCGCTCTCGGTGTGAACGCACAGTTAAGCCTGGTTTAAAGCCTGGTTTATACTTTCGCGAGCGACCGTAGCGCGCGACTCCGCCCACCTCGCGCGACCCTGCGCGAGCGGTGTAGGCGTTTATACTTTCGCGAACGTCGCGAGCGTCGCTGCAGTGTTCTCCGAAACGATAGGTGGCAGTGGAGAATAAAAACCCCCTGCAAAACCGGTGAAAGAACATTTTACCTGACCAGAGACCGTATATATACACCAGGCACAGGGCTCCGTGCAAGATGGCGGAGTGAGTAGACGCTTTCTACCGAGGTCTGCACAAAAAAGTTCATGAAACGCGGTATAACCCTGACTATTTGATCGCTGGCACAAATAGCTCTTTAAAAGATAACAGACACAACAATTACAGCAGAATGCCCAACCAGAAGGGAGCAAAAAGAGGGCTAGAAACCTCCAAATCCAGATCCGCATCAGAGAATGCCAATGAGGCCAATGCTACAACCGGTAACGCGTTATTTGATAGCTGCCACGACTACGCGGCATCTCCGATAACACTGACAATGAATGACGAGGAAGTTGACAACTTTCCTGACCTCCCTGTTACACCTCTGAAATCTCCAGCTCCTAAGAAGATGATGTACGAACGCAGCTGCCCTAATCCGTCTGCCACTAACGAGATAATATCCAGTCTGTCTGCGCTAATAAACACCAGATCTGATAACATCGAGAGCATGGTGAAAGAGAATACGCTAAGGATTGAGGGTCTCAAAAAAACTATTGACTTTGTCTGCGCTGAAGTGAAGGAGGTGAAGGGAAAAGTGAAGGACCTGGAAAAAAAAGTAACAAGAGAGGAAGGGCGGGTATATAACTGTCAGCAGAGGTTAGCTGAGTTGGAAAGATACTCCAGGAGATGGAATCTCAGACTACAAGGAGCTGAGGAAATGGAGAAAGAAGATGTGCGAAGAAAAGTGATAGACATTTGCCAGTCAGTTTTGCCAGAACATAAACATAAGCTGACCGAGGCCATCGATACAGTTCACCGACTTGGAGCCAAGCGACCAGGAAGCACCAAACCCAGAGGAATCATCGTTCAGTTCACCTCTAGAGTCCTCAGAGATGCAACATGGAAAGCTGCCAAGACATCATCCTACCTGAAGGACAACCACCTGAGATTCACTGAGGACTTATCTAAGGAGGACAGGGAACAACGCAATAAACTATGGCCCATGATAGATAAAGCCCGCAAGGAGGGTAAGCCAGCCTATTTCATTGGAGGTCGCGGTTTTATCAGCGGAGCAGAAGTCCTACCTCCTCAATAAGCATTCTCCTTAGCTTTAAAGATAACAATTCTGTGAACTTATTTACACAATGAACCTGGTCTATACTTTTGACTACACTTTTGATTCTCTTTTAACAATTTATATCTGCCCTTAGTTATTATATCATTCTGTTTAAAAAAAAAAAAAAAATACTTACCTTGTTGGCTATTTAGTCAGGTTATTCACTGCTCAATTTCTTAAAGTGTGCAGCACCCGGTCCCCTTTTTCCCTGTTCTGTGAACACAGCCTTAGCTTTAAAGACTTATTACTTGTTCTCTTTGTTAATTTTCACTAGTAACTTTGTCTCTTTCATTAGTTTCTCTTAACGCCAGGGGTTTAAGACAAACCTGTAAACGCAAAGCATTATTCTTATTTGCTAAACAACTTAAAACTGACTTTTGTTTCTTTCAAGAGAGTCATTCCACTTCTGCAGACAATAATTTCTGGAAATCTCAATGGGGAAATGAAATCTGGTTGTCTCATGGTTCTGAGCGCTCCGCGGGTGTTGCCACATTTAAAAATAATTTCTCTGGAGCTATATTACACTCTGACTGCGACACCCTAGGACACTACATATGCTCAGTAATTGGTTGCCATCACAATACCTTTATTCTAATTAATATATATGGTTACAATAATAAAACTGAAAATGACAAACTATTTGAGTCTTTAGAAGAAAGAATTACTTTATGGCTTTCTAGATACCCAGACTCAATCCTTATAATTGGCGGGGACTTTAACATTGCCTTAGATGATACGATCGATAGAGTGCCTCCAAGGCAACAAACCTCATACAGTGCCAACTTAAAAAATTTTATGGAGAAGTTCAGTGTTGTTGATATTTGGAGAGAAAAATCCCCAGATGCCAAAATCTTTACATGGAGCAATAAAACAGGATCTAGGCAATCCCGTATAGATTTTTGGCTTATCTCTAATTATGTTAATAAAGACAATATAGCTGTTAATGTTCTGGCCACCCCTCTTACGGATCATAGAGCTATTCACATTACCATCCAAATTTGTGCTCTTGATAACACACATTATAAATGTTCTTACTGGAAACTAAATAATTCCTTGCTAAAGCATGATATGGTGAAGGTTCAAATTAATAAATTGATTATATATTATTGGAATAAGGCTATCAAGGAGGGGTCCTTCTGCAGCAATTGGGAACTCTTCAAGTTTGAAACCGGAAAATTCTTAAGACAATATGGGAGCCGAATTTCTAAACTGAGGAAAGCTGAAGAAGCAGATATTATAAGTAAGATTACCTCTTATTACCATAAATCCCCAGAAGAAATAATGGAGGAAGATAAGTTGAATCTAATCGAACTTCAAAACAAACTGGATGTCTTATATAAACAAAAGGCTGAAGGCGCCTTCATTAGATCTAGGAAACGATGGTTAGAGGAGGGAGAGCAAAACTCTGCTTACTTTTTCAGGCTTGAAAAATACAGATCAAAATCAAACTCTATTTATCAACTAAACATTAATGACACTATCTCCAACAATCCTAGACAAATTGCTACATTTTGTGCAAAATTTTACTCTGACTTATACAGCTCGAAATATAATGAAGAGATTTCTGTACCATTTCTTAACAATATTCAAAATTTAAAAACTATTAATGTAGACGATAAAAACTATTGTGACAGCCCTTTGACCATGGAGGAAATCTCTAAATGCATAAATGCATTGAAGGCCAATAAATCTCCCGGCACAGATGGTTTATCTGCTGAGTTTTATCAATCATTCTCTAATCATATAGCTCCTTTTCTCCTGCAGGTTTTTCTAGAAAGTATAGAGAATAACACTCTTCCTCCTACCCTGACTCAAGGTCTAATAACGCTCATTCCGAAACCTAACAAAGATTTACTCTCTATTGATAATTGGAGACCTATATGTTTACTCAATAATGATTATAAGATTTTAGCTTTAATACTTACTAACAGAATTACAGAGGTTTTGGACACAATTATTGATGAGACACAGTCAGGCTTTATGAGAAATAGGCACATCTCTAACAATATCAGACTAGTTCTAGACCTACTCGATTACTCATATTTATTGCCTGATGATAGTTTTATTCTCTTGCTAGACTTCTATAAGGCATTTGATACAATTGAACATCAATTCATTTTTCAATCTCTGGAAAAATTTGGTTTTGGTCCCTTCTTCTGTAACACTATCAAAACATTATACTCCAATAGTAATAGTTCTATCAAAATGCCATATGGCTCCACCCCTAGATTTGACCTGAAACGAGGTATTCGCCAAGGATGTCCCATTTCACCATATTTATTCTTACTTTGTTCACAAATTCTTGCAACTCATGTCTCCAATAGTGCTGTACAAGGAATCACTATAGCCGATAAAGAGCTTCTAATCAGTCAATTGGCTGATGACACCACAATCTTTTTAAGGAATGCAAACCAGATCCCTCTCGCCTTAGATATGATTAGTGCCTTTTCCAAGGCCTCTGGTTTATGTCTAAATTTGAACAAGTGCGAATTGCTGGCAATTAAAGATAGCCCAGCAAATATTATTTGCAACATCCCTGTTAAACAAGAAGTTTCTTATTTAGGAATTTTAGTCTCTAAAGACCAAAATTTAAGATGCTCTTCAAACTTTACACCAATTATACAGAAAACCAAAAATAAACTAAACCAGTGGCTGCAGAGGGACTTATCTCTTAAAGGTAGAGTATTGATCACTAAAGCTGAAGGATTATCTCGATTAACATATGCTGCTCTCTCCTTACACTTAGATAACAAAATTGCTAAAGATATTGATTGCATGCTCTTTAATTTTATATGGAAAAACCGTACACATTATATTAGAAAAACTGTTGTTATGAATAACTATGATTCAGGTGGTCTTAATTTTCTGGATTTCTCTACCCTCAATCACGCTTTCAAAATTAATTGGGCTAAACACTTCTTTAAGAACCCGACTTCTATCTGGAACCTTATACCATATCATGTTTTCCTGCGTGTTGGTGGCCTTAACTTCATTTTTAACTGTAGTTACAATGTTGAGAAACTTCCTGTAAAACTCTCCTCTTTCCATAAGCAGGTACTCCTAGCGTGGACCCTCATTTATAAACACAACTTCTCCCCACACAAATACATTATCTGGAACAACAGAGATATTTTGTTTAAAAACAAGTCACTTTTTTTTGAGGCTTGGCTTCAAAATGGAATCCTACTAGTGGCTCAACTTGTTAATAAGGAAGGACGTTTACTCAATTACAGTGAATTCTGCTCATTATATAATTTTCCAGTTAGTCTCCAGGAATTCTCCATGGTAATTGATGCGATACCCTCGGGCACTTTAATGCTGTTGAAAAACACTAATTATACTCTGTCTGTTCCACTCAGTCTCCCTGACCTATCTGAATCCCCTATAGGGAAAATCTGCTTTTCACAGGAGAACGAGAAGAGTAATAAGGGAATACGCAGGCTATTCCAAGAAATTATCATATCTCGTCCATATATAACATTCTATTGGAACCGTTATGTCCCAGATATCCACTGGAGAATGGTTTGGTTGATCCCTAATAAATATTTAATTGTAAACAAGGTGAAGGAAGTGTCTTTTAAAATTCTCCATAAAATCTACCCTGCTAAGCACTATATGACAAAATTTAAAAAAGACATAAATATTAATTGCAGTTTTTGTGATGGCCCTCCAGAATCTGTAACACATCTTTTTTGGCTTTGCTCCTTCACACAAAGGTTTTGGAAGGAGTTTAGTAAATTTATTAATAACCACATTTTAAGGAATTTCACCTTATGCTGGGAAAATGTCTTATTTTGCTTCTATAGTTTCCCCAGAAAGGATGCAAAATGTTTTTTTATAATAAATTTGCTTATTCTTTTTGCTAAATTTTATATTCATAAATGCAAATTTGCTAATAAAACACCATGTTTTCCTCACTTTATCAAAGATGTGGAATTATATGTGAAATCAATATCAGACTCTACGAATGAAAAGGCTCAAAGGACAATTTCTATATGTACCTATTTACATGTTTTTGTTTAATTAACACCCCTGGTCGTTTGTTCTCATGTTTGTATACCTGTTTTGTATACCTGTATTGTATTTGAATATTGCCAATAAATAAAAAAAAAAAAAAAAAAAAAAAAAAATATATATATACACCAGGCATCAAACATAAATATGACTTTGCAATGTTGTCCGAAACTATATGTGGTAGTATAAAGAAACACCCCTCAAAAAAAAGGGAATGAACATTTACCTGACGCATTTTAATGTTGCTTTGTGTTTCAGGTTTGAAAAGTGCTGGAATTTAGGCTAAAGTACATTAAAATGTTGAAATTACGTTAACAAATATGAGCCTCTTGTAATTCCAGGACGAAACATGAGAGAACGTGAAGACGTTAAGATTGGGCGTTTTGAAAATAAACAACCATTAAATAATGTGATAAAAAAGCGAATTATTTCGATTCATTTCGAGTATATGTATAAATATTTAACTTAATTAAGTTTAACGTGCTGAGAAATATTGAAATGGACCTTTAAAGTGACGTACAAGTGCTTTAATTCCACCTTGTATAGGTGTATGAACCCGGCAAACATGACTTTGTCCATCGCGCTGAAGCGCGGCGCGCGCGCGAAGTTACAAAATTCGAGAGGTGCACGACCTCGCGCCGCGACAGCGCGCGAGGCCCTCGCGCACGGGCGGAGCCACAGCGATTACGTCATTTTCGCCGCGCGGACCCTCGCGCCGCTCGCGGCGCGTCGAGTATAAACCAGGCTTAAGCCTGGTTTATACTTGACGTCCGCGCGGCGAAAATGACGTAATCGCTGAGGCTCCGCGAATTTTGTAACTTCGCGCGCGCGCCGCGCTTCAGCGCGATCGACAAAGTCATGTTTGCAGGGTTCATACACCTATACAAGGTGGAATTAAAGCACTTCTACAGCACTTTCAAGGTCCATTTCAATATTTTCCAGCATGATAAACATAATTAAGTTAAATATTGACGCGCCGCAAGCGGCGCGAGGGTCCGCGCGGCGAAAATTACGTAATCGCTGAGGCTCCGCCCGTGCGCGAGTGCCTCGCGCGCTGTCGCTGCGCGAGGTCGTGTATGGCGTCAAATCCAATTCAATAATCGCGAGCGCGGAAAATCATTTCGCGCAAGGAAAAGTGCTTATTCGCGCGAGCAAAAATGCTCTCGCGCGCGCGGAGAGAGCTTCCTCGCGCGAGCAAAACTACTCTCGCGCGAGCAAACCTGCTCTCGCGCGAGCAAAACGACTTTCGCGCGAGCAAAACTACTCTCGCGCGCGAGGAGAGTGTTGCTTGCGCGATGAAAATTTGTCACACCCTTTCTGCTTGCGATTAAGCTCCTGCTCGCGTACCAGATTGTTTGATTTTTGACAGTCGTGGGAGGGACCCAGACAGGATTGGCTTCTGGATGTGAATTGTGATTGGCTGTCAGTAGGGTCCGTTTCATGTATATTTTTTCGCGATATCAACGCATTTAGGCAGCTGGATGCTCCAAATACTATGAATTATGGTAAAACAAATAACCAGCTAGCTAGTTAACCTAGCTAGCAAGTTATTTATAAGTCTGACGTTTGCATTGTTTACATTGTTTGTTAGCTAGCTAGCTAAGTTGGCTATTTGTATTACACAAAATAAAACTGCCTTAGCAATGCACTTGGCATGTAGCTAGCAATACACAATTAAAGCAGAGGGATAAATGGTTCAATACAGGTACTAGATATGTTGCAGATATCTTCCCATAATTTGGTAGAAATGGGAAATGTTGTCAGGGTGAATTCTGCAGAAAGTGCAATTCGCTTCCATGTCCTTTATAAACCATTGTTAAAAATGTTTTTGATGGATAAACTGTAAATTATTTTAAAATATACTTCTTTCACTTTATGTATGATATATATTTTGCTGGCAAGGTCCAGATCTCTTTCCAGTTGAGGTTGTTAAAGATGGTGTTCCAATAGATACATATGGATTAGATACACCATCTTTCTGAAACAGTGAGCATATATAATGATTACTATTGTGTGATGTAGAGAAACATATTTTCCCTATTTCAAGATTGGTTGGGTCGATGGGTAATAATGTTGGATCATGTCCTGGTGTACTTTTAAATAGCATACTCACTCCAGCATATATAGTATTTTATAACTAATTCAGCAAAAGGAATTGCAACACTGAATTTAATTACTAAATCTTAGTTACTAAATATTTACTAAATTCTTGATTTGTCAGTAGAGAGCCATTTGAGTTAAATAACTGTTGTACCAAGAGTATATTGTGAAACCATAGATGGTAAAATAAAGATTTGTTTCTATATACAATGTATTTGTTGTTGCAATCTCTAGGTGAATAATTATCAAAACAATTTTGGATTTTTAAATTTTCAAGTTGGTAATTTTTTTCATTATATCATTCAGGCCATGCCATATATGACCTATGTTGCTATAACTCAAACCATGTAAACCAACACTGAAAGCAAGGGGACAGTCCCCCGGCTTATATACAATCCTAAACACCATTCAGCAGTTCTAGCAAACAGGTTATCTTAAGCACAGCATGTTCCAAAACATAGGCGCCCAACAGGCTACTTTGTCTCACGTATGTGTATCTCCTAATATGGACTTCCCTAGAGTTAGCGGAAGAAACTGATGTATCAGTTGAACACAGAGAAAGCTAAATGACCCAAATATAGTAGACTAGTGAGTACCAGTTAACAGAGTGCTCTTACCCTTCGCACTCTCCCTGACCTGGGTCACAGTATAGCACAAATGCATAATATTAACTAAACATAAGTACATGATTACACTAAAACACACTACTTCATTATTGTAGTCCTTCTGCTTAATCAGAACGACATGTACTAAATCATAACGTTCATAATGATCTCTTATAATCTAAATGACGTGACCTAATCAAGAATGACATAATTTCTGTCACAGTGATCAACTCCTAATTTCAAATGCTGTCATGGATTGAGGTTCCTGTGATGTGCTCCAAGTTTGATTCAAATTGACCTGTCGGGGACGCTACTGTACACAAAAACCTCTAAAATTATCAAAACTAATGCTGCAATCCTATCATGCAGAATACAGAGAAGTAATGAATCTTGTATGATTCAGACCAATGAGCCAAATAACTTTGTAATTACATCTTATAACAAAAAGTATACTGCCTGACCAGGAATGAACATTTTATTTCACTAAAATTTCTTTTCATCGCTGTAATATCTGTATGGTAGTACTTTGGCTCCATCTACTGGCCAAATACTGGAACCTACTGAAAAGCATTGCTTACATGAAACACCTTGCAAACACATACACACAAAGCTAATCTCAGCATGTGATTGTTATATGATCTGAATAATTTTTTGCCAATACATTTAGCCACATTTTGATTTTTTGTAGATTTAGTGCCTCATCTGAGATAAAAAAAAAAACACTTCATACATTCATATCAAAGGTCAAACATTTGCTCAAAACACATTGGTTTTCTTTGGCTGCTTAGGCCTATACATGTGTGAACCTACAATCTCCGCTTGTGGCTAGATTTAAATAATTGTTTTTATTAGTCTGACTTGCATAAAAAGTCAAATGGTTTATTATTTTACATAAAAAATTTTTTTAATTAAGTTATTCAACTGTCCACATATGTGGACACCATACAAGAACAGAGTGAATATTTTCTATAAAAATTGCCCAAATATATAACAAATTGTGAGAATCTATCCTCTTTTCATTAAAACAAGTAAGTTTTGTTCTGTTAAAATAATCTTGAAACAAACAGCTCTTAACATTTGAACAGTTGTAACGATCTGCGCTGGGCAGAACAGGGAGGCGGACACAAACGCTGAGGAGAGCGAGATTTATTAAAGGAAATTCCAAAGGCAGAGTCGAAGTCACGGGCATGGGTCATAACGGGCAGGCAGTCCAGACATGAAATACGAACAGACATGGCAAAACAAAGAACAAAACCAGGCAGGGGAACAAAGACTAGGCTGGACGTACTCACAAAGATGACAGAACAGAAACAGCGAACTCCACAAGGGCATACGGAACGAATGAACAAAAAGACCGATACAGACATAGGAGACACCGGGACTATTATACACAGGACTAGACAAAGACCAGGTGCGAACAATGATAACAGGGGCGTGGCAAACAATGGGAAATCACAGAGACAACGAGCAGGGCAGGATAAACAGGCAAGTAAACGCAGACACAAGGGAACCTAGAGTGACAGCTAGGAGAGGGGGCATAGCCCTACGTGACAACAGTTAATTGCAATTTAATTCCATTCAGGCTACAATTTAGCTTGAATTGGATAAATAAAGATAGGCAGTGATGTCAAAATATTCAGATTATTCCACAGCTATTTCCTTGTGTGAAATCCCTCAAAAACAGTCTCATCTATTAGTGAGTCTCGAAAAAGATTGAAGAATAACTCAATGGGTACCTCACCCTGCGCTTTCACCTCAAAAATCCCCATGAACATAGGTGGGACTCAATGGGAATCAGTACCCTTGTATCTCCAGATTCTATTCCTGCCTCTGACATTCTGTTTTCTTTGCTAATTATTTAAACCTCCCTCATTTCCTTTGTTCCCTTCCTCGTTTTGTTATTTTTCGCTTTTTTTCACTTCGTCTCACATCTGGCTCATATTCTCCTTCGCTGATGTCACTGTCACTGTAAGTGGACTCTGACGCACTGCCTACTGGAATATCCTCAATAACTGTATAGTGTGATGTTGATGATCTACACTGCCCTGGTTGAAAAACAACACATATACATGTGTGCTATAATGTACTGTCGTTGAAATTTGAACCTTAATGGTGACCAAGAAAAGTCAAAAGCAGTTGGGTATGGTATCAGAGTAGAGTACAAAGTTTATTAAAGACAAAAGACAGAAAAATAGAAAGATGGATCGATCCAGAGATCTCCAGTACACACACTCAAGAGTGTCTGTAAGAGAAAGCTGCCCCCCACTCACAGACCATAGTTCTTATACTATTTTGCTACATGATTACATCATACTTCCATGACACGAGTTAAGCATGTTAGGTCTGATTGGTGGCCCACATGAGGTGAGGTGATGGGGTGAGGTATCAAACTACATGATTTGCTACATGATTACATCATACTTCCATGACATGAGTTAAGCATGTTAGGTCTCATTGGTGGCCCACGTGAGGTGAGGTGATGGGGTGAGGTATCACCCCCATCACTCCTTCCCTGCCACGGTACGTCAGATGCACCATTCAGATGCAGCTCATGCTTATCTACAAACCAGAGACCTTCAGGGCTGTCTGCCTTCATCTCACAAGGAGTGCCTTCACACAATTTACTACTTTATTACTAGAGAGTGCCTACAAGCATGTAAGGCATACAATGATCAACGTGTACTAGGCCTAACATATGTTCAATATATACCTTAATAACGTGATTTCCATTCTACTCACTACTAAGTACATATGTGTATATTGATGAATTTTACAGTAAGACAATATATCAAACACACGCACACACAAATGTTTTTAGATTTAGCTTTTTAGGCAATAAAAATGGAAAATTTTATATTTGTTTCTATTTACAGCAACAACACATTTTGTACAAATTTACTATTATTATTTATATGAACGGCTTAAAAATCTATGACATGGTACATCGTTCAACGTATTGCCATTATTGCATAATGCCCACATATGTGGACACTTGGTTTATGAGGTAAAAATCCTTAGATGTTAATGTGAAAACTAACAATACCTTGCAGCAAAACTTTTCTTTGTGTATGTTAAAATAAGTCTGACATTAGCATTGTATCCATAGTTAGTTAGCTAACTAGTCGGACTTATAAATATCTAGCTAGCTAGTTGGTTATTTGTTTTACCATAGTTCATGGAGCTTCCAACTGTCTAAATGCGTTGATATCGTGAAAAAATAAACATGAAACAGACCCTACTGACAGCCAATCACAATTCACATCCAGAAGCCAATCCTGTCTGGGTCCCTCCCACGACTGTCAAAAATCAAACAATCTGCTCCGCGAGCAGGAGCTTAATCGCAAGCAGAAAGGGTGTGACAAATTTTCCTCGCGCAAGCAACACTCTCCTCGCGCGCGAGAGTAGTTTTGCTCGCGCGAAAGTCGTTTTGCTCGCGCGAGAGCAGGTTTGCTCGCGCGAGAGTAGTTTTGCTCGCGCGAGGAAGCTCTCTCCGCGCGCGAGAGCATTTTTGCTCGCGCGAATAAGCACTTTTCCTCGCGCGAAATGATTTTCCGCGCTCGCGATTATTGACTTGGATTTGACGCCATATCGTGCACCTCTCGAATTTTGCAACTTCGCGCGCGCGACCCGCTTCAGCGCGATCGACAAAGTCATGTTTGCAGGGTTCATACACCTATACAAGGTGGAATTAAAGCACTTGTACGGCACTTTCAAGGTCCATTTCAATATTTTCCAGCATGATAAACATAATTAAGTTAAATATTGACACGCCGCGAGCGGCGCGAGGGTCCGCGCGGCGAAAATTACGTAATCGCTGAGGCTCCGCCCGTGCGCGAGTGCCTCGCGAGGTCGTGCACCTCTCGAATTTTGTAACATCGCGCGCGCGCTGCGCTTCAGCACGATCGACAAAGTCATGTTTGCAGGGTTCATACACCTATACAAGGTGGAATTAAAGCACTTGTACGGCACTTTCAAGGCGCGGCGAAAATTACGTAATCGCTGAGGCTCCGCCCGTGCGCGAGTGCCTCGCGGGTCGTGCACCATACACCTATACAAGGTGGAATTAAAGCACTTGTATGGAACTTTCAAGGTCCATTTCAATATTTTCCAGCATGATAAACATAATTAAGTTAAATATTGACACGCCGCGAGCGGCGCGAGGGTCCGCGCGGCGAAAATTACGTAATCGCTGAGGCTCCGCCCGTGCGCGAGTGCCTCGCGCGGTCGTGCACCTCTCGAATTTTGTAACTTCGCGCGCGTGCTGCGCTTCAGCGCGATCGACAAAGTCATGTTTGCAGGGTTCATACACCTATACAAGGTGGAATTAAAGCACTTGTACGGCACTTTCAAGGTCCATTTCAATATTTTCCAGCATGATAAACATAATTAAGTTAAATATTGACACGCCGCGAGCGGCGCGAGGGTCCGCGCGGCGAAAATTACGTAATCGCTGAGGCTCCGCCCATGCGCGAGTGCCTCGCGCGGTCATGCACCTCTCGAATTTTGTAACCTCGTGCGCGTGCTGCGCTTCAGCGCGATCGACAAAGTCATGTTTGCAGGGTTCATACACCTATACAAGGTGGAATTAAAGCACTTGTACGACACTTTCAAGGTCCATTTCAATATTTTCCAGCATGATAAACATAATTAAGTTAAATATTGACACGCCGCGAGCGGCGCGAGGGTCCGCGCGGCGAAAATGACGTAATCGCTGAGGCTCCGCCCATGCGCGAGTGCCTCGCGCGCTGTCGCTGTCGCTGCGCGAGGTCGTGCACCTCTCGAATTTTGCAACTTCGCGCGCGCCGCGCTTCAGCGCGATCGACAAAGTCATGTTTGCAGGGTTCATACACCTATACAAGGTGGAATTAAAGCACTTGTACGGCACTTTCAAGGTCCATTTCAATATTTTCCAGCATGATAAACATAATTAAGTTAAATATTGACACGCCGCGAGCGGCGCGAGGGTCCGCGCGGCGAAAATTACGTAATCGCTGAGGCTCCGCCCGTGCGCGAGTGCCTCGCGCGGTCGTGCACCTCTCGAATTTTGTAACTTCGCGCGCGTGCTGCGCTTCAGCGCGATCGACAAAGTCATGTTTGCAGGGTTCATACACCTATACAAGGTGGAATTAAAGCACTTGTACGGCACTTTCAAGGTCCATTTCAATATTTTCCAGCATGATAAACATAATTAAGTTAAATATTGACACGCCGCGAGCGGCGCGAGGGTCCGCGCCGTGAAAATGACGTAATCGCTGAGGCACCGCCCGTGCGCGAGTGCCTCGCGCGCTGTCGCTGTCGCTGCGCGAGGTCGTGCACCTCTCGAATTTTGCAACTTCGCGCGCGCGCCGCGCTTCAGCGCGATCGACAAAGTCATGTTTGCAGGGTTCATACACCTATACAAGGTGGAATTAAAGCACTTGTACGGCACTTTCAAGGTCCATTTCAATATTTTCCAGCATGATAAACATAATTAAGTTAAATATTGACACGCCGCGAGCGGCGCGAGGGTCCGCGCGGCGAAAATTACGTAATCGCTGAGGCTCCGCCCGTGCGCGAGTGCCTCGCGAGGTCGTGCACCTCTCGAATTTTGTAACATCGCGCGCGCGCTGCGCTTCAGCGCGATCGACAAAGTCATGTTTGCAGGGTTCATACACCTATACAAGGTGGAATTAAAGCACTTGTACGGCACTTTCAAGGCGCGGCGAAAATTACGTAATCGCTGAGGCTCCGCCCGTGCGCGAGTGCCTCGCGGGTCGTGCACCATACACCTATACAAGGTGGAATTAAAGCACTTGTACGGAACTTTCAAGGTCCATTTCAATATTTTCCAGCATGATAAACATAATTAAGTTAAATATTGACACGCCGCGAGCGGCGCGAGGGTCCGCGCGGCGAAAATTACGTAATCGCTGAGGCTCCGCCCGTGCGCGAGTGCCTCGCGCGGTCGTGCACCTCTCGAATTTTGTAACTTCACGCGCGTGCTGCGCTTCAGCGCGATCGACAAAGTCATGTTTGCAGGGTTCATACACCTATACAAGGTGGAATTAAAGCACTTGTACGGCACTTTCAATGTCCATTTCAATATTTTCCAGCATGATAAACATAATTAAGTTAAATATTGACACGCCGCGAGCGGCGCGAGGGTCCGCGCGGCGAAAATGACGTAATCGCTGAGGCTCCGCCCGTGCGCGAGTGCCTCGCGCGCTGTCGCTGTCGCTGCGCGAGGTCGTGCACCTCTCGAATTTTGCAACTTCGCGCGCGCCGCGCTTCAGCGCGATCGACAAAGTCATGTTTGCAGGGTTCATACACCTATACAAGGTGGAATTAAAGTACTTGTACGGCACTTTCAAGGTCCATTTCAATATTTTCCAGCATGATAAACATAATTAAGTTAAATATTGACACGCCGCGAGCGGCGCGAGGGTCCGCGTGGCGAAAATTACGTAATCGCTGAGGCTCCGCCCGTGCGCGAGTGCCTCGCGAGGTCGTGCACCTCTCGAATTTTGTAACTTCGCGCGCGCGCTGCGCTTCAGCGCGATCGACAAAGTCATGTTTGCAGGGTTCATACACCTATACAAGGTGGAATTAAAGCACTTGTACGGCACTTTCAAGGCGCGGCGAAAATTACGTAATCGCTGAGGCTCCGCCCGTGCGCGAGTGCCTCGCGGGTCGTGCACCTCTCGAATTTTAACTTCGCGCGCGCGCCGCGCTTCAGCGCGATCGACAAAGTCATGTTTGCAGGGTTCATACACCTATACAAGGTGGAATTAAAGCACTTGTACGGCACTTTCAAGGCGCGGCGAAAATTACGTAATCGCTGAGGCTCCGCCCGTGCGCGAGTGCCTCGCGCGGTCGTGCACTTCTCGAATTTTGCAACTTCGCGCGCGCCGCGCTTCAGCGCGATCGACAAAGTCATGTTTGCAGGGTTCATACACCTATACAAGGTGGAATTAAAGTACTTGTACGGCACTTTCAAGGTCCATTTCAATATTTTCCAGCATGATAAACATAATTAAGTTAAATATTGACACGCCGCGAGCGGCGCGAGGGTCCGCATGGCGAAAATTACGTAATCGCTGAGGCTCCGCCCGTGCGCGAGTGCCTTGCGAGGTCGTGCACCTCTCGAATTTTGTAACTTCGCGCGCTGCGCTGCGCTTCAGCGCGATCGACAAAGTCATGTTTGCAGGGTTCATACACCTATACAAGGTGGAATTAAAGCACTTGTACGGCACTTTCAAGGCGCGGCGAAAATTACGTAATCGCTGAGGCTCCGCCCGTGCGCGAGTGCCTCGCGGGTCGTGCACCTCTCGAATTTTAACTTCGCGCGCGCGCCGCGCTTCAGCGCGATCGACAAAGTCATGTTTGCAGGGTTCATACACCTATACAAGGTGGAATTAAAGCACTTGTACGGCACTTTCAAGGCGCGGCGAAAATTACGTAATCGCTGAGGCTCCGCCCGTGCGCGAGTGCCTCGCGCGGTCGTGCACCTCTCGAATTTTAACTTCGCGCGCGCGCCGCGCTTCAGCGCGATCGACAAAGTCATGTTTGCAGGGTTCATACACCTATACAAGGTGGAATTAAAGCACTTGTACGGAACTTTCAAGGTCCATTTCAATATTTTCCAGCATGATAAACATAATTAAGTTAAATATTGACGCGCCTCGAGCGGCGCGAGGGTCCGCGCGGCGAAAATGACTTAATCGCTGAGGCTCCGCCCGTGCGCGAGGTCGTGCACCTCTCTAAAGCCTGGTTTATACTCGACGCGCCGCGCGGCGAAAATGACGTAATCGCTGTGGCTCCGCCCGTGCGCGAGGGCCTCGCGCGCTGTCGCGGCGCGAGGTCGTGCACCTCTCGAATTTTGTAACTTCGCGCGCGCGCCGCGCTTCAGCGCGATGGACAAAGTCATGTTTGCCGGGTTCATACACCTTTATAAGGTGGAATTAAAGCACTTGTACGTCACTTTAAAGGTCTATTTCAATATTTCCCAGCACGTTAAACTTAATTAAGTTAAATATTTATACATATACTCGAAATGAATCGAAATAATTTGCTTTTTTATCACATTATTTAATGGTTGTTTATTTGTTTATTTTCAAAACGCCAAATCTTAACGTCTTCACGTTCTCTCATGTTTCGTCCTGGAATTACAAGAGGCTCGTATTTGTTAACGTAATTTCAACATTTTAATGTACTTTAGCCTAAATTCCAGCACTTTTCAAACCTGAAACACAAAGCAACATCAAAATGCGTCAGGTAAATGTTCATTCCCCTTTTTTGAGGGGTGTTTCTTTATACTACCACATATCGTTTCGGACAACATTGCAAAGCCATATTTATGTTTGATGCCTGGTGTATATAGGTCTCTGGTCAGGTAAAAATGTTCTTTCACCGGTTTTGCAGGGGTTTTTTATTCTCCACTGCCACCTATCGCCACCTATCGTTTCGGAGAACACTGCAGCGACGCTCGCCACGTTCGCGAAAGTATAAACGCCTACACCGCTCGCGCAGGGTCGCGCAAGGTGGGCGGAGCCGCGCGCTACGGTCGCTCGCGAAAGTATAAACCAGGCTTAATTTTGCAACTTCGCGCGCGCCGCGCTTCAGCGCGATCGACAAAGTCATGTTTGCAGGGTTCATACACCTATACAAGGTGGAATTAAAGCACTTGTACGGCACTTTCAAGGTCCATTTCAATATTTTCCAGCATGATAAACATAATTAAGTTAAATATTAATACATATACTCGAAATGATTCAAAATAATTCGCTTTTTTATCACATTATTTGATGGTTGTTTATTTTCAAAACGCTCAATCTTAACGTCTTCACGTTCTCTCATGTTTCGTCCTGGAATTACAAGAGGCTCGTATTTGTTAACGTAATTTCAACATTTTAATGTACTTTAGCCTAAATTCCAGCACTTTTCAAACCTGAAACACAAAGCAACATCAAAATGCGTCAGGTAAATGTTCATTCCCCTTTTTTTGAGGGGTGTTTCTTTATACTACCACATATTAGTGATGTGTCGTTCGCGAACGATCTGGTTCTAAGAGCCGGTTCTTTGAAGTGAACGATTGGAACCGGCTCTGCAATGGGAGCCGTTTTAGGATCCTATTTGGGAGCCGCTTTTTCCTTCAGTATTGCGCTTGTGCTCTGCAAGTGCCAGTTTTTTCCAACATCGTTTTTATTTGTCCTTCGGTGCCTCACTGTCTCTCCCTCTCCTTGCGCCTATTGCTCTGCTTCTGCCAGTGGTAGAGAGCGGAGAGTTTATTTCCTCAGTTTGTGCCAGTTTATACCTGACGCGTCGCGACCAGCGCGAGGGTCCGTGCGCCGAAAATGACGCAATCGCGGTGGCTCCGCCCCTGCGTGAGGACCCCAGTGCGAAGCAAGGTTGTGCACCTCTTCAGCGCAATGAACAAAGTTATGTATGCCGGGTTCATAGACCTTTACAAGGTGGAATTCAAGCACTTGAACGTCACTTTCAAGGTCCATTTTCAATATTTTCCAGCACCTTAAACTTAAGTTAAATATTTATACATATACTCGAAATGATTCGAAACAATTGGGCTTTTTATATCACATCGATTCAGTCAGACAGCTATTTTTGTGAAACAAAATACAGTTACATTTTCAAGCATTTTCAAGTACTTTAGCCTACTTTAGCACTTTTCAAACCTGGAACACAATGCAACATTCGTCAGGTAAATGTTCCTTCCCCTGTGTTTGAGGGGTGTTTCTTTATACTACCACATATCGTTTCGGACAACACTGCAAAGAATGTCTCCACTGCCCGCATGTCAAGCGTGTGTTCAACACATCTGACCAATCACACGCAGATTTCAGTTAATAATGTGGTGGGAAAACACTGAAAAAAAGTTATCTCCACTTTTTTTGTGGAAACGGCAGGCAATTGACCAAGCTGTATTGCGTTCTATTTTGGTACTATTTTGTGATCATTTAATAATTGGTTATAATAAAAGTTTTATTTATAAAGCATTGTTATGCAGCATTTTTACTCATCACAAGTGCTTAACAATGTCAATAATGAAACAAAATGTTATAAAATTAGTATTAAGCTATTAATTAATTAATAATGTAAAAAATATATATGGGGAGCCGTTTGGGAGCCGAAAGAGCCGGCTCTCCACAGTAAGAAGAGCCATTAGAGCCGCATCTCAAAATAGAGCCGAAAATCCCATCACTACCACATATCGTTTCGGACAACATTGCAAAGCCATATTTATGTTTGATGCCTGGTGTATATATACGGTCTCTGGTCAGGTAAAAGTGTTCTTTCCCCGGTTTCGCAGAGGTTTTTTTATTCTCCACTCCTACCTATGGCCACCTATAATACTTGACGCGCCGCGAGCGGCGCGAGGGTCCGCGCGGCGAAAATGACGTAATCGCTGAGGCTCCGCCCGTGCGCGAGTGCCTCGCAGGTCGTGCACCATACACCTATACAAGGTGGAATTAAAGCACTTATACGGAACTTTCAAGGTCCATTTCAATATTTTCCAGCATGATAAACATAATTAAGTAAAATATTGACACGCCGCGAGCGGCGCGAGGGTCTGCGCGGCGAAAATTACGTAATCGCTGTGGCTCCGCCCGTGCGCGAGGGCCTCGCGCCGCGACAATTCGTGCACCTCTCGAATTTTGTAACTTCGCGCGCGCCGCGCTTCAGCGCGATGGACAAAGTCATGTTTGCAGGGTTCATACACCTATACAAGGTGGAATTAAAGCACTTGTACGTCACTTTCAATGTCCATTTCAATATTTCCCAGCACGTTAAACTTAATTAAGTTAAATATTTATACATATACTCGAAATGAATCGAAATAATTCGCTTTTTTATCACATTATTTAATGGTTGTTTATTTTCAAAACGCCCAATCTTAACGTCTTCACGTTCTCTCATGTTTCGTCCTGGAATTACAAGAGGCTCGTATTTGTTAACGTAATTTCAACATTTTAATGTACTTTAGCCTAAATTCCAGCACTTTTCAAACCTGAAACACAAAGCAACATTAAAATGTGTCAGGTAAATGTTCATTCCCTTTTTTTGAGGGGTGTTTCTTTATACTACCACATATAGTTTCGGACAACATTGCAAAGTCATATTTATGTTTGATGGCTGGTGTATATATACGGTCTCTGGTCAGGTAAAATGTTCTTTCACCGGTTTTGCAGGGGTTTTTTATTCTCCACTGCCACCTATCGCCCCCTATCGTTTCGGAGAACACTGCAGCGACGCTCGCGACGTTCGCGAAAGTATAAACGCCTACACCGCTCGCGCAGGGTCGCGCGAGGTGGGCGGAGCCGCGCGCTACAGTCACTCGCGAAAGTATAAACCAGGCTTAAGTCTGGCATGACTGGAAGTGACGCTGAATATACCAGAACCCCAGGCCAGCCAGATAGGAACCAGCTCAAAGTTATGTGTCACATTGAAACAGGGCCGGAGTGGGACACTTTTTCAGCCCAGGAGTTTTATGTCCAAATCCGGCCCAAAATTATTTTTCCCTCCCAATCGGCCCAAACTAGAGACTGACATGAGCCGGCCCATCGGGAATACTCCCGAATCTCCCGATTATCCACTCCGGCTCTGCATTGAAACACCACAGGGTTCCGCTGTGATTTATTTTAAAATAAGTTTTGTGAACCATTTTTGAATTTCCTGAATTTTGGCACAATTGTGCAGAAATTGTAAACTGTGTTGAGGTGTTTTTCTACATCACAATAAATATTTAACAAATAGTGCACACGGCATTTATTTGCCATGACATTTTTGAACATGTAGTTTTAACAGTCAAAGTCATTACTGAAACAAGTTCTGTATGTGTGCATCTAGGAGATTACCTCAGTGTAACTGGAGTCAGGTGTGTCGCTCCACTAAGCTGTGGACCTGACCTTACCTGCTATAGAAAGAACTCGTTTTTTGTTCTCTGCTTTTCACAGTAGAATTCTCTTGCAATATGTCCAATTTGTCCAATACGATCTGTTCAATAGAGATTTTTGATGACCTAGAAGAAAAGCCACTGCCTGTAATAAAGTTGGAAATGGCTTACAAAATGACATGTAGAAACCAGGGCCTCATTCAGACCACACTTGTAAAGATGCAGTAACTAACTGCTGCTGACAAAATGTTCATGGGTCTACCAAAATGACAAACCAAACACCAGTACAGTTTAGTTGGAGGTTATAAGGGGAAACCGCTAAGATAATCTTAGATGTGAGTGTATTCAGGATTCAGTGTAATCCCCTCTCTACTGTGTAAAGATGATCTGTGTTTTACAGTGCTTTGGAGAAACAGAGCTGTATATTATTCTGTTTGTTTGACTGTATGTGTTGTTCTGTGCTACGACTCCAACATGGTTAACCTGTCATTATGTTGGATCCACTCAGAGTTAAGTATCACCTGTCCAGATATGCACACACGCTCATCCTGCCAGGTCTTTACTGCTGAATTCACCACAACACACGGTCTGATTATGTCATTCACAAGTCATTGATGTTACATCCGTTACATGTTTCTGCAGACATATAGAACTGGCTCTTTAAGGCCAACTAGACTGAGTAAGGTCTCTTTCTGAAACCGTGCTGACACTTGGTGAACCACAGTGTGGCTCAGACAAAAAAAAAACCACCAAAAGCATTCAGAGTCAGATGTAACACGACCACTCAATTATCTGACTGGGTTGTGCTCTCCACACTGCATTAGAAATAGGCCTGGATAGAGGTTAATGCAATGATCCAGACCACAGTCCAAGCTGAATATTTTCACCCCATAATATTCCAGTATTTATTCCCCCTGGCTTCATTTCAGCCTCAGTGATGTAAGGCACTTTGGGGTGGGGGGGTGGGTTAATAGCTGTGTGTTTTTGCGCCTGGGCAGTTAGCCGCTCGCCCCCCCACATAGACCAGGCTAGCCATAACCATGCTTTTATTTGTTCTCTGTAGAAGAACATTTGGGGGTAATCTTCAGGGTCAACGTTGCCACCGCCCCCATCAACATTTACAAGCGCTTTTACAAGCTTTTGCGTGGCGGCCTCACCGCAGCAACGGTGCAGCCTCGGCCTGGTGGCGACCCCGTGGATGGTGAGGGTGACCCCAGCGAGACAGGGGTAGCACTCACACTGGCTTTTAACTTCAGAGAGGCGGGGCTTTACTGAGCACACATGGTTTCATTGGTTTAACATGGCAGCTGGTGTCCATCAGAGTCTGTTTCTCAGTGCTGATTGGGTCTTTCTGATTAGAACAGGATTATGCTTACAGGGTAATTCCAAATTCAACAGTTCATGGGTGCGTGGTGAGTTATGTAATGCTAGTATGACTTATTTGTAGAAGAGAGGGTGTAGAGATGTGTGTATATATATATATATATATATATATATATATATATATATATATATATATATATATATATATATATATATATATATATATTGTTTACTTTTTTAAAAGCTATGTTTATAAGAGGATCTGCAAATATTTTTAAAGACCTTGGAAATATCACAATGAGCTTTCGCGCACATATCCTGGAAAAAATCTTGGCAAACCACAATTCGTTGGTAACAAAAGCACATGGTGTTTCTATAAATCAAAATGACCCTCTTTACACTTGGTCATTTCATGCATCTTGAAGATCAGGATCATATCCGGACAGAGATTATCCATGTGAAAATACAGATGTAAACATACCCAAGATGCATTTTAAACAGATTTGCTCAAACCACTTCAGGAGGTGGTCTGAGAGACATTTTATCCAGATGTTATGGGAACATAAATGCATCCATCCATTTCAGCCACATTTAACAACCAAAACCAGCCAAATACAATCAGGTGATCTATGACAGCGAGGAGACTCATCATGAAGGATACAAACGGATCTAGGATTAAATTAAATTCTTATTAATCATCTGGACTGATACTGCTGTGCTGAATAAATTTCAAAGCACCTACAGAAACAGATCCACATGTGTACATAATATCAAAAACCCGATTTACATATTATGTGCCACAGTTAGACAATTTGACCAATTGGAGATGCTTTTGACTACCAAGTGTAAATGCATTTGGTTAAAATGTTGTGATTTAATTATTAATCTCATTAAAGGACCAGGTGTCAATGGGTCTTTAATTCAAGTTCGATCTGCATTGCTTGGTTTATAAATCTACATTTATTTATGTCGTGTTTTTGTGACACTGTCACAAGGCTTTGTTATTATGATGGGAAGGGTTGCAGAAATACTTTGATAATAATCTCTTTGATAATCATTCAAGAAAAGGTATCTAGTCTCTACTTTTCCAAATTATAGCGTCACAAATAAAGGTATGATTTATTCAACCTAATGTCACAGTATAAATAACTAGTATTTTTCAGCTCTGTCTGCACTCAAGCACTGAAGCTTTGTTGATATTGCTCAGAGTGTCTCGGATGGGGACGTCCAGGACCTTTCAACATGTCCTATATCGCTTCATGACAAGTGTGTCTCTCACTCTAAGTCTGCTCAGGTCTGAATGTTTTTTTCTCATCTGATGCACAACACCCTTGTCACAAACAGCCAGCGTATAATTTTCAGGGGGAGGAGATTATTGTACTGCACACCATCTCTGCCTACACACATACACATGGTGGAAGGAGTAGATTTAAATTAGACTGGTTATAACATTTTTTGTGTTTGGTTCATCATATGAATTTTTAGATAACAGTGCTACCCTGAGCTGGAATATACCTTATGTCTTATCTCCAATTTAAGGATTTGTTTCTTTGATATCCAAGATTTGGTATTTGTTCTTTGACAATAACTACAAAATTAAGAGAATGATGTCTGTTGTAATGTGGTTAGAGCATGTGTTGAGAATGTAAGTCTGCTTTAATATATTTACTTAATTTAATGTGCGTTTTAGTAGTGGCCAGGAGTCCATTACATGAAGGTATATTGTAAAGTGTGGGGTTTTGTCATCCCTAATTACTGTGAAATGGTTCAAAGGGGGATTCAAACACATGCACTAATTTCACAGCTTTCCCACATTAAGCTTTAAAGTCGTGGTTCGGGTTGGTCTTGAGGAAAATACCTTCAGGTAAATGTCATCTCTGATTATCCAAGATTAAAGACTGTAATGTTCTTCAGCTGGATTTTCTGACCCCAAATGGCAGGTTTTTTCTCTCTTTTATGAGCCTGGGCTTAAGCACAGGAAATCCAGATGGTGAATGCTCTCTCTCTGCTGTGGTGCTGTTCTCTCTGTTCTGTTGCTGCTCTCTCTGCTCTGCTGCTGCTCTCTCTGCTCTGTTGCTGCTCTCTCTGCTCTGGTGCTGCTCTCTGTCTGCTCTAGTGCTGCTCTCTCTCTGTTCTGCTGCTGCTCTCTCTCTCTGCTCTAGTGCTACTCTCTCTGTTCTGCTGCTGCTCTCTCTCTCGCTCTGCTCTAGTGCTACTCTCTCTGCTCTGCTGCTGCTCTCTCTGCTCTGCTGCTGCTCTCTGCTCTGGTGCTGCTCTCTCTCAGCTCTGGTGCTGCTCTCTCTCTGCTCTGCTGCTGCTCTCTCTGCTCTGGTGCTGCTCTCTGTCTGCTCTAGTGCTGCTCTCTCTCTGTTCTGCTGCTGCTCTCTCTCTCTGCTCTAGTGCTACTCTCTCTGTTCTGCTGCTGCTCTCTCTCTCGCTCTGCTCTAGTGCTACTCTCTCTGCTCTGCTGCTGCTCTCTCTGCTCTGCTGCTGCTCTCTGCTCTGGTGCTGCTCTCTCTCTGCTCTGGTGCTGCTCTCTGCTCTGATTCTGCTCTCTCTCTCTCTGCTCTAGTGCTGCTCTTTCTGTCTGCTCTGGTGCTGCTCTCCCTCTGCTCTGCTGCTCTCTCTGCTCTGGTGCTGCTCTCTCTCTCTCTCTGCTCTGGTGCTACTCTCTGCTCTAGTGCTGCTCTTTCTGTTTGCTCTGGTGCTGCTCTCCCGCTGCTCTCTCTGCTCTAGTGCTGCTCTTTCTGTCTGGTCTGGTGCTGCTCTCCGCTCTGGTGCTACTCTCTGCTCCTGTGCTGCTCTTTCTGTCTGCTCTGGTGCTACTCTCTTTGCTCTAATGCTGCTCTTTCTGTCTGCTCTGGTGCTGCTCTCTCTGATCTGGTGCTACTCTGTCTGCTCTATTACTGCTCTATCTGTCTGCTCTGGGGCTGCTCTCTCTGCTCTAGTGCTGCTCTTTCTGTTTGCTCTGGTGCTGCTCTCTCTGCTCTAGCGCTGCTCTTTCTGTCTGCTCTGGTGCTACTCTCTCTGCTCTCTCTCTGCTCTTTCTGTCTGCTCTGGTGCTGCTCTCTCTCTGCTCTGGTGCTACTCTCTCTGCTCTAGTGCTGCTCCCTGCTGTGTGCTAAGGGAGCTGACAGAGAGATTGCCCCTGTGATCAGTAAAACGCACCTTTCACATGATGGGCCGTTCTCTTCCCTTACAACATCTGTTTAAACACTGGTTGGCTTCTTAGAGGCACTTAAACAGTTTGTAACTTTTTTGCGTTTGTTATTGTATTTACATTGATGTATGTAAGGAAACATTCCAATGGGCCTGTAACACCCAGTGTCTGTGCTCAAAGAGTCAAAGCATTATCTATTTTTCTGAGACTTCTGCAAGTTTTGAAAGATTATATTTATAAGGAAGATTTGGGCCTGCCAGTAAAGAACATCAAGCTATTCTCACTGCAAATCACTACAAATACTTCTCACCAAACAAAATCCTGAAAGTTTGTGAAATTCCACCTGGACATTTTTTTTACAGTTCTAAAAGAGGACATGTCTCGGTAAAAGAGGACATGTCTCAATAAAAGAATATGTCTGGTCATCCTATGCAATGGGCATTAACTGTAAATGGCAGACAGCCATTACTCCTTCCTGTTCTGTCTGGAAACAGATTTTTCTTGTCAACCCATTGATGTACATCCATTGTTCAAACTCGAGCATCTGTCGTTAGCCGCATGCTAACTGCACTATGTAATTACCTCTTTTCAGCACAGCAAGAAGCCATGGAACACGAGAAACACAGAATTCTCCCTTTTTTAACTTTTGTTTTCTTTATCTGAAAATCCCAATAAGCTGCTTTAAGCCGGTGTCCCAGACGAGAGTTGACTAGCTCTCTCTCCTTATGTCTTTACCTGAAGAAGCAGACCTGAACAGCTCATTGTTGCTCAGACCTTGGGTGCTGACAGGCGTGCTAGGCAATTAGAGAGATACTGTCAGCAAGGGTTTAATTGTCAAAACAGTGATGTTTCAAACATAACAAAGGATAAGTATTTTGTTCTCTTGCAATGTAATACTGATCTCAGTACCTCAATACTATTTCTCCTAGAAGGTTTATTATTATTCCTATTTTTTAAAGATTTCTTTATTACAGCAGTATTGCACTCAGTATGGTTGCACTGTCATGGTTGACCCCTCCCTGACTGTCACAATACGGGGCCCCCTGCTGGCCGCCTCCGTCCACCTGTTGTTCATTGTGTTCGTTCCTCAGGTGGGCGGGGCCTATTAGGATACCTGACACCTGAGGGTCGTTTTTTTCTGTCTACATCTGTCTTGTCTTTGAACCAGTTGACTGCTGGTGTAACGTATAGAACACGCTGAGAGGGATCCTGATGCGGAATAACACGTTCTTTATTTGAATAACTCTGTACAACAAGCCACACGATGAGCAAAGTGACGTATGGCAGGTGCAGAGCAGTAGCGTGGGAGCGGTGGTCAGTGCGGTCCAAGGTCGAGAGGCGAGGGCAGAGTCCGGGAGGTATCCAGGGATCAGGCAGGAGACGTGGTCTAGGGGACAAGCAGAGTTCGGCACACAGAGAGACAATCAGGAATAACGGCTTGGTATGCAACGACATGAGGCAATACTTCGCAACCAGGAAGTGAAGTCTGGGTGCTTAAGTATGCCCGGAATGTGGGCGTGGTGGTGAGACAGGTGAACGTGATTATGTTATCTGCTATTCCTGACAGTACCCCCCCGCAACGGAGCGTCTCCAGACGCTCCACGCCGCGAAGGCGGCCGGCCACGGCCCCGGGGGGCGGGGAAATGTGGGTGTGCAGCGTGAAAGTCGGCGATGAGCGACGGGCAGAGGACATCGCGAGCGGCTACCCAGGCTCGTTCCTCGGGACCATAACCCTCCCAGTCGACGAGATACTGGAGACCCCCACGCCGTCGACGTGATTCCAGCAGCTCCCGTACTATATACGCAGGTCGGCCGTCAATGTCCAGGGGCTCGGGGGGGCGATCCAGAACCGGGGCTACAGACATGGGACTGTAGTGAACAGGCTTTAGGAGGGATACGTGGAAGACGGGATGGACGCGGTATTGAGGGGGCAGCAGCAGTTCGTAGGAAACAGCGTTTATCCTGCGGGTAATCTTGAACGGCCCGATGTATCTAGACTTGAGCTTATGGCAAGGCTGGCGTAGGTTCAAGTTACGAGTGGAGAGCCATACTCGCTGACCGGGGTGATATATGAGCGCGGGGAGACGACGGCAGTCAGCGTTCATACGACGGGTGTGGAGCGCGCGCCGCAGCTGAACGTGTGCGAGCTCCCAGGTGCGGGCACTGTTCTTTAACCAGTCATCCAGAGCGGGGATGTCAGAGGGGGTTTTATCCCAGGGGAAGAACGGCGGCTGGTAGCCGTACACACACTGGAAAGGAGTCAGTTTGGTGGATGAATGTATGATGGAATTGCGTGCGTATTCAGCCCAGGGGACGTACTTGTGCCAGTCTTTCTGGGAAGAGCAGTATTGGCGGAGAAAGCGACCTAGCTCTTGATTGTAGCGCTCCACTTCTCCGTTGGATTGGGGGTGGTATCCGGAGGTTAGACTGGCGGTTATTCCGAGTAACTTGCAGAATTTGGTCCAGACACGGGAGGTGAATTGCACGCCTCTATCCGATACGATATCCTCGGGTAACCCATATATCCGGAAGACGTAGTGGAACACGTCAGAGGCCGTCTCCATGGCAGTGGGCAGTTTCGAGCGAGGGATCAGACGACACATCTTGGAGAACCTATCCACCATCACGATTATCACCGTGTTACCGCCCGAGACAGGCAGGTCCGTAACAAAGTCGATGGCCAGATGAGACCACGGACGGCGGGGTATCGGCAAGGGGAGGAGCTGACCAGTGGGCAGTGCTCGGGGTGTGCGCGATTGTGCGCATACAACACAGGCGAGTACGTAGTCGCGAATGTCCTCCTCCCAGGACGGCCACCAGTATTTCTGGGCGATCAGGTGTTTGGTGCGAGTTATACCAGGATGACCCGTGCCCGGCGTGTCGTGTGCGAGTTGGAGGAGGCGTCCCCGGAGCGGGACCGGGACGTATTGTTTTCCATCGGGACTATCTGCAGGGCCTGGGTCGGCGCGGAGGGCTTCCTCCAGTTCGTCCTGAACATCCCACCGGATGAGGTCAACGAAACAGGATTCTCCGAGAATATGGTTAGGTATCTCGCCGCTCGGCGTCTTCTCGTGAATCCGGGATAATGCATCGGCCTTGGTGTTCTTGGATCCAGGTCGGTAATGTACTGTGAATCTGAAGCGGGTGAAAAACAGCGCCCATCTGGCCTGCCGGGGATTGAGTCGCCTAGCGGACTTGAGATACTCCAGGTTCTTATGGTCTGTATATACCTGGAAAGGGTGCTCTGCTCCCTCTAACCAGTGCCGCCAGTGTTCGAGAGCCAGTTTCATGGCCAGGAGTTCGCGGTCGCCCACGCCATAGTTCACCTCGGCCGGTTGTAATTTTTTGGAAAGATAGGCACACGGGAACAGTTTGGGTGGATTGCCTTGTCTCTGTGAAAGCACTGCCCCCACGCCAACGTCGGATGCATCGACCTCAACGATGAAAGGTAACGAAGGGTCCGGGAGATGCAATATGGGAGCGCTGGTGAACGCGGTTTTCAGCGCTTTAAACGGCTGTTCCGCTTTGGGTGTCCATATGAAGTGGCGCTTCTTCCCCCCTTTCAGGAGATCGGTAAGGGGGGCCGCCACCGAACCGAAACCCCTGATGAACCGACGACAGAAGTTGGCGAATCCGAGGAAGCGCTGGAGATCCTTAACGGAACGGGGAACAGGCCAGTTTGTGACTGCGTCTACCTTGTTGTTGTCCATACTGATGCAACCCGGCGATAGGGTACAGCCAAGGAAGGAGATGACAGGTGCATGAAACTCGCATTTCTCCGCCTTCACGTACAAGCCGTTCTCTCGCAGACGCTGGAGGACCGAAGAGACGTGAGTTATGTGTTCCTGGATAGAGGGGGAATAGATCAAGATATCGTCTATGTAAACAAACACGTATTTATCAATCATGTCTCGGAATATGTCGTCCATGAAAGCTTGGAACACTGACGGGCTATTAGACAGCCCGTATGGCATTACTAGGTACTCATAGTGCCCCCTGGCGGTGACGAAGGCTGTCTTCCACTCGTCACCAGCGCGAATTCTAATCAGGTTGTAGGCACTCCTGAGATCAAGCTTCGTGAACACTGCAGCCCCCATTAGTCGCTCTTGTGAGGCAGAGATGAAGGGTAGAGGGTAAGCATATTTAGACGTGACAGCGTTCAGGGCTCGATAATCAATACAGGGACGTAACCCCCCGTCCTTCTTCTCTACGAAGAAAAACCCAGCCGCGACGGGAGATGTCGACGGGCGAATAAACCCCTTCTGTAGGGCCTCACTGACATAAGATTCCATAGCGGCATCTTCTGGGCGGGAGAGCGGGTACGGCTTAGTTCTCTTGGGCAAGGTTACCCCGGGAAGGAGGTCGATGGCACAGTCGCAGGTTCTGTGTGGAGGGAGTAAACTGGCACGCTCCTTACTGAATACGTCAGCGAATTCTCTGTACTGCTCAGGGACCGCATCGGAGAGAGGTGTGTGAGGACTCTCAACCATCGAGGAGCGAAGGGGTAAATGCATACAACCCTGCTGGCAATGCGATCTCCACGCAACTAATTCGCGTCTTTGCCACGAAATGACAGGGTCATGTTCTCTTAGCCAGGGGAAACCGAGGATGACAGAATCGCGAGGAGCGGAGACCAGGAAGAACTGCCTCATCTCGGTATGGAACAGCCCGACACGGAGGAGCAAGGGCTTGGTACGTCGGTCAACTAATCCGGTACCTATGGGTTGTCCGCTTACTGAGTTAACTCGGAAAGGGGGGTTTACCTCCTCAACGGGAATGTTTAACGATCTGGCTAGTTCGCTGTCGAGAAAGTCCCCTCCTGCGCCTGAGTCAACTAACGCTGAGTAGCTGCGAGTTACACCTCCCCAGGTGAGCTGTATAGGTAGGTTAAATTGGGAATTACCACAAAGAGAAAGTAATGGAGGGCTTACTTTTGCTTGAGAGGGGGAATTCCCACGGAGACGAGGTGGTCGTGTGGAACATCGGTCTCGGAAATGACCTTCCTCGCCACAGTAGAGGCAGAGTCCTTCGCGCATGCGACGCGCCCTCTCCCGGGGAGTGAGTGGAGACCGGCCCAGCTGCATCGCTTCGGAGTACTCTCGATTGTCCTCTCCGGGGAGACGAGACGACTGGTGAGAAAGAGTGGAAGTGCGTACACCTGCTGTGTTAGGACGGTGAGTAGTGAGCAGCTTATCTATGTTCACTGCTGCTTGTATGAACTCGGAAAGAGTTAAATCTTCATCTTTACAGGCCAACTCAATCTGCAGATCGGTTCTGAGACCGCGGCGGAACACCGTCTTGAGGGCAGTTCCACTCCAGCCACTGCCAGCAGCCAATGTACGAAATTCTCGGGCATAGTCTGCCGCGCTGCGTCTCCCCTGCTTGATTTCACATAACTGGGTGCCGACATCGCGCCCGGCGGCGGGGTGGTCGAAGACGGATCGGAGCAGTTCGGAGAAGTGGCGCTCCGTATTCAGGGAGTCGTCTCCGCTACTCCAAAGAGCAGTAGCCCAAGCTCCTGCCTCTCCCGTCAGGAATGTCAGCATAAAATCCACCTTTTGACGATCCGTCTGGAACAGGGCCGGATGATAGGTGAAGTACATGGAGCACTGCATCAGGAAGTTCTTGCAACGCTCCGGAGACCCGTCATATCGTTCAGGTAGGGCAACTGGCATATTGGCGGGATGCATCGCAACGGTCAGGGGGGCAGAGGACACGGGGCTGGCACCTTGGACGTTCTGGCGTGCAGATTCGGTGAGGGCACGGAGCGCAGTTTCTTGGTTACACGCTGTCTCGGTGAGCTGTTGTATACGCTCCGTCAGGGCCGCGATAGTCGCCTCTTGGCGAGCTAGGTGAGCCTGTGTTTCCGCAGGATCCATGGGAATGGCGAAGTATTCTGTAACGTATAGAACACGCTGAGAGGGATCCTGATGCGGAATAACACGTTCTTTATTTGAATAACTCTGTACAACAAGCCACACGATGAGCAAAGTGACGTATGGCAGGTGCAGAGCAGTAGCGTGGGAGCGGTGGTCAGTGCGGTCCAAGGTCGAGAGGCGAGGGCAGAGTCCGGGAGGTATCCAGGGATCAGGCAGGAGACGTGGTCTAGGGGACAAGCAGAGTTCGGCACACAGAGAGACAATCAGGAATAACGGCTTGGTATGCAACGACATGAGGCAATACTTCGCAACCAGGAAGTGAAGTCTGGGTGCTTAAGTATGCCCGGAATGTGGGCGTGGTGGTGAGACAGGTGAACGTGATTATGTTATCTGCTATTCCTGACAGCTGGTTATTGTATCCTTAATTTGGATCATGTCACAGGCTTTGTGTTGTGCACCTTTTCTATTAAGTTTCCCGGAGACCTCCTTTTTTCCTTTTTATTTTGCCCTCCTCGCCCGTCACACTGGTATTATTGATCCTGTGATTCTTTGTTTTGGTTTACTTCCTGGTATTCATTTCCATGTGCTTTATTGTTTTTTTTTTCTGCTCAACCCCCTAGTTTTATTTTCCATGTCTGTCTTTAGTCACACCTCTAGTTATAATACTCTATTATAAGTCCTCTATTGTGTTTCTGCGCTGGTCATTTGGTCTAGCCTATGCCATGTTTATTTCATTCAGCCTGTGATCTGTGTTCCTAGTTATTTCACTTGCTTATCGTCTCTTTTGCTTGCTTGTTTTGTTTCCTGACGTGTTTTGTCTGTTATGCATTCTGGTTTAGTTTCGGTTTCTGACAGTTCTGATATTTTGACCATGGCCTGTTATAATGACTCTATTTATGGATTTTCCCTTAAAAATCACCACTAATTCAGTTCACATTACATATGCCAATAATCTAATTGAATAAATTCACTTACTTATATTAGTTTGTCATTTAAAATTTATCAAAAGCTTCTCCTTAAAGGACTCGCTGACAGTCCACCAGTCTTACTACTGTCACAGAAGACAGCAAACCCAAAATACTCATCATAGATTAAAGACTCCAAGGGCAAATGAGCTTTCTGCAAGGTCTTTTTCATCTCCCTCCCTTCTCGTTCAGCTCATCTCTGGTGGTTTTTTGCTGGACCTCGCCCCTTTCCGCTCTCCTGGCCCCCGAAGTGTGGACACTTCACCCTGTGGCCGTGTTTTCCATATGTGCAAACAGAGGGCTGGAAATGTCTTGTTTTGCCACGCAATCGTTCTGCTTGAAGGCTATTCCGATGAGAGCGGTTTGGAGCTAAGAGAGGTTGTATGGGAAAAGCAATTATTTTAGCATACGCGTGGCATATAGCCCAGTGGATACTGAGTGACATAAGCAGGACATGATTATGAATATGTTATGAATAAAAGCAAATTATATTTATTTGCTCATTTTAATTACAACTGGAACATAATGAGGACGACATATTTACTTCATCAGCTGAAACGATCTCCGAATGGTCTGGATACATGGGCTGTAATTTATGTAATAAAACTCAGTTTCATCACATGTTCGACAGTGACCAAGCAGTTGTGTTTCTCATTTTTGTCTAATTTCTTTCAATTGTCCTCTACATTGAGGCAGGTAGAAAGCTTTGATCATTTAGGGCAACGTTCAGCCTCATTTAGCCCATCCCCATAATTGCTGTATGGTAAGTGCCCCATCTGCTGAGTCTCGGCCCATTAAGGTAATGTATTCATGGAGAGGAAGACCCAGGGGAGGTGACTACTCTCTGCCACATTGTGCCCCTGGAGCGTGGGCAGATAAAGGGGACCTTGGGCATGAACCCAACGGCTGATGGTCCTTCTCCCCATGAAAATTGGCCGTTTTGTGTGCACACGGATTCTTTAAAAGGCCTGAATTTGATACTTCTCAATATGTTACTGTCTCAGATCCCTCCCCAAGACTTCAGAGAATATTGCTGGAGAAACTCTCCATATGTGTGTGGACTGTTGGCTAGATGCAGAGAAACTGCAGCTGTGATTTTCACCTAAATCAAGTAAAGAGTGGTGCACTGACAAGAGTGAGCTGTTACGTTTCTCGCCATTACATTGTAACAGCATCTGACATCTTGATTCACAAGATTACTGTTTCCTAGAAAATGATTTACTTTCGGGGATCTGTTTTCGAGGTTCGTATGCTATGACATGGGAACCTTCACATATCTTTTACAATTTCACTATTTTACAAAATGCATTTTAACATATGTGCAATATAAGTTACCATATAGCAACAGTTCACTATATTTGCGACAAGCTATGACATAATGAGAAGGACTTCTATTTTATGACGTTCTTTGGAATTTTTTGAAGAATGTCATATTTACTTCTTAGATGGATAGCTGGTAAATCTGCAAAAGCCCAGATTGTCTGGTTTTTGTATGGTCCACACAATGTATGACTGACATAGTATTTTATGAGCATAGAAAGCCAACTGAAATACACTTCTTATATGAAACACTTATTGTTATTTCCTCTTGACTTATAATTTGCAAACCCAGAGCAGAAAGAGAACTGTGCAGTTCAAGGTTAGGACTGGGCTCTTATTTTTCTCTCTCTGCAAAGATGCATATGGAATGAATACGGGCTGTATTCTTCAGCACTTACCTACGGCTCAGAATTTTATGGCTGAGTGTCGTTCTTGAAGCCGGAGTCTCCAGTGAAACTGTACAGGGGCCTGCTGCTCTCTCTATCACAGCCCATCAATCCTACCAGGCTCAGGCAGACTCCAGCAAAACAAGACAGCTTCCTCAGATCTGAAGAACATCTGAAGAACTTTGGTCTGCAGCAGAAGCATCTCCCGATATCTTCATTGAGGCTTTTTTCTAAGATAAAGACATGAAAATGAATCTTCTAGAGCGGTGATTGCCATTATGATGCCTGAGACTCTCTAACCCTTCCCAGAGAACCAATGCACAGGCTACACATCTCATGCCAACTTCTATTAAACATAAACCAGTTAATCAACAAGTGTGAAGCCTTTATTGGCAGATTTGGATGCTATCGAAAGCTGAAACAGGACAAAGATGAGGACTGTGGGCATTTAGAACATATGAAGACAATCTGTACATATCTGTATGTGCTGTATAAGACCAGATCGGGTCCGTAAATACAATCATGCTAGCCTGTAAGAAAAAAACAGCCCAGATAACATTTAAAAAAGTGTGTCATGGCTGAAATGGCAGGAGTCTGCTGTGAACTACAGCATCGGTCACTCCACACATGTGATGCAATAATGCAACACCTATGTGGATAGAACAGCGTATATGATGCCTGTTCAATCCACATGTGTAGTCGATCACCATGATGCCAGTGTCCTCCAACATTAGACTACATCTCCCATACAACATGCGGGCCACATCTGGTATTGGATTACACACTTTTCAGTAAGACGGCTCTTCATCTGAGCTGGAGTTACAGTACGGACGTAATATAATCAGGTTATAATATAATCAGATTACAGGGAAGATTGCTTAGCCACAGAGGTTAGTAGACATGAAACAAATGAAAAGGATTAAGGACAACACTTACATGATGGCACCACCCATTAACATCTGTCTACATAGTTGAACACATGGAAGAATACCAATATGTTTATGTACTTATGTACTTATGTTTAAGTACAAAAGGAGTATTAATGCATGGTCCGCGTTGTTACACAGTACATTAAACTGTAATTACAAAGTGTACTATAGAATAGAATAATAATAATACATTTTATTTACAGGCACCTTTCAGGACTCTCAAGGTCACCGTACATAAATAAATAATATCAAAGCAAAGAACATAAACAACAAACAAACAACATAAGCAACAAAAAAACAAGGATGCAATTTTAAAATAACACAAAATCAAGGGAGCAGATTAGAGACTATATGCAGTGCTAAACAGGTGTGTTTTGAGACGTGATTTAAACATAAAAGGAATCAATATTTGGGATGTCCAGTGGAAGAGAGTTCCAGAGACGGGGAGCTGAGCGACTGAAAGCTCTTAACCCCATGGTGCTCAAACGGGTCGGGGGAACGGTGAGACTGATGGACGAGGAGGATCTGAAAGTGTGGCTGGGTCTGTTAATGTGTAGAAGCTCAGTGAGATATGGAGGGGGTGAGGTGATGGATAGCCTTAAATGTGAGAAGTAGACGTTTATAATCAATGTGAGATTTAATAGGGAGCCAGTGAAGCTGCTGAAGAACATGACTAATGTGATGAAAGGACAGGGTTCTAGATATGACACTAATGTGATGAAAGGATGGGGTTCTAGATATGACACAAATGTGATGAAAGGATGGCGTTCTAGACATGACACAAATGCGATGAAAGGACAGGGTTCTAGATATGACACAAATGTGATGTAAGTATGGTGTTCTAGATATGACACCAACACGACGGAAGGGTGGGGTTCTAGATATGGCACTAATGTGTTGAAAGGACAGGGTTCTAGATATGACACAAATGTGATGAAAGGATGGGGTTCTAGACATGACACAAATGTGATGAAAGGACAGGGTTCTAGATATGGCACTAATGCGATGGAAGGATTGGGTTCTAGATATGCCACTAATGCGACAAAGGGATAGGGTTCTAGATATGACACTAGTGCGATGAAAGGATGGGGTTCTAAATATGACGCTAATGCAACAAAGGGATGGGGTTCTAGATATGACACTAATGCGATAAAAGGGTGGGTTCTAGATATGCCACTAATGTGATGAAAGGATGGGTTCTAGATATGACACTAATGTGATGAAATGATGAGGTTCTAGATATGACACGGGCAGCAGCATTCTGAACCAGTTGTAGCTTATGGAGGGATTTGAGCGGGAGACCGAACAAAAGAGAATTACAATAGTCCTGGCGGGAAGTGACCAGGGAATTAACCAAGATGGCAGTTACATTGCATCTCTTACAAAAAATGGTTCAATTTGCATGTTTATGTCTGATTGGTGGGGCAGAGAGGGGTGTGCAGGAAGAAGATGTCCTTCAGTCTACAGCCTCTGGAGTAGGTGCAGGATATTATTGTCCTTAACACTGTGGATCAATCAGGGAGTGACCATGTGGCGTCTGCTGATGCTGTAGGACGTCTTCTTCAGACGGGAGTCACTGGTCCTTCTAAACTTGGTTTGGCAGTAGTACTTGCAGACTCAAGACTTTGGAGGACATCTTTGTTTACCCTGCAAGACAGTCACTTTTATGATCTGGATTGACTTTCCTGTGGACTAAACTTTGCCTCAAAAGTGTCCCCTTTCACCAAGGGCCACTGATGGATTTTCCTTCCTACATCACAGGCCATGTGGTGATTTATGGGTAGGGAGAAGACCTGAGACTTGGGGAAGAACAGACAGTATTCAGACAGAGCACACAGCTGCTGGGTCTGTCTGAAGAATCCTTCTGTCTCAGCATGTTTTCCCCCTCTCTGTCTCTCTCTCTTTCTTTCTCCCTCTCTCTGCCTTTCTCCCTCCCATTTTACTCTCCCATCTCTTATCTCTCTCCCCTTCCTCTCTCTCTTTCTCTCCCTCATTATACATTGTCCTTGATACACAGTAATATCTTCACATTGCTCTTTGTTTGTTTTGTTGTTGTTTTTTTGAGGAACATTCACATTTGGCAGGCACACTCTATATGGCGGTTGGATGTGAAGAGATCTGATGAGACATAACTCAGTAAAGATCAAGCCCGTGTGAATGGGAGTGTCAGCTCCGGGGCATGTGTTAGCATGAAGTTGGGCTTTCACCAGGGATGTGGTTGTGGCATATCGCTCATTTGATGACATTACAGTGCAGTGAGGTCTGAAGGTCCAGAAAGACGTGGCTATAATCAAATGCAGTAATTACTAACAGAACGTGCAAAAATACAAAACAGCCTCCATGTGTGTCAGCCAGCTCTGGCTCATTTGTCAGCTGTCAAATGCAAAACTTCGCCTCAAGGTAGATTCTGCTCATTCCAAACAGATGCAGAACCTATTCTCGGAAAAGGTCTTTTGAACCACGATGGAGGTCACCTGCGTTCACATCACCAAGTGAATTCAAGCCATGTTCCTGGACGGACAGCACTGCGTTCCACAACATCCTCGTTAATTTAAGGCTAACACGTTACATCCTGATCACATGATCTCTTTCCAGACACCACGTGCAGAGGTGTCTCTTCTACTCCATAGCTGAGGCTTGTGTCTCTGTGTGTTGTCGGTGGTTTTCAGAAGCCCCCCCTGCACCCCGATCCATCCCTGTGTGTGGCGGCCGTGCCGCAGGACGGCTGTTTGCAGACGTTATGTGTCTGAGAGGCATGTTCTGCTTGGCATAGAGACCAGTGCGCAGAAAAACTCAAAAGAATGCTTGAGTGGTAAAAAAAAAAGTCAGTACCAGAGTCTTGTAAGCCCTGTTTCAGACGCGGGACACTTTCTGTGACCCTGAACTTCTCTGATCTCTGGGGTCATACTAAAATGACTTTGAAAATGAGCTTTTGTTTTGAAACACAGACTGCATTACAGCCTCGTGCTGTAACGCAGTAACACACCGTTCACCACAGACACCTGGCCTGCATTGTTCCAGTTATCATGTTATCTGTGTGTTTTGCCTCAGACTGAAGGCACATCAGTCCGTTGGTTTACAGTTTGTTTGTACGGTTCAGAACAGGGTCCATGTTACTTCAACCTTCTCTTGTGCTGCTGGCCTGTCTCACTTTGTTTTCTTCCTTGGTTCTCATTCTATATTTTTGCTAAACGATGCAACCCACTGATACATGTTATGTGTACTTAGAGCTGATAGATATGCAATATAAATAAACCCCTTCTACTGATTCATTCAAATGAAGCTGTAATATAAAGATAATGTAGAGTAAATTTGAAGTTTTTCTTTATAGAAATGTCGTGTTACTTAATAGACTTTGTTGGTATTAAATCTAAAGTGGGCCATAACCAGCACATCAGGTTCTTGTAATGCAGAACGATTTCTTTGCTTGTCAGAACATTGTTGAGCAATATTTCAATATGCACAAGAGTGTCTAATCTTCTGTCAAGTACAGCAACCTGGTGAACATGCTATTGTAGACTTCTACTCAGAATAGAAAAGGTCCCGATGTGTTAATGAGGGCCTGCCTAACACAAGCATGGGTCATATGAGTGTGTTAATGAGTGCCTGCCTAACACAAGCGTGGGTCATATGAGTGTGTTAATGAGTGCCTGCCTAACACAAGCGTGGGTCATATAAGTGTGTTAATGAGTGCCTGCCTAACACAAGCATGGGTCATATGAGTGTGTTAATGAGTGCCTGCCTAACACAAACATGGGTCATATGAGCGTGTTAATGAGTGCCTGCCTAACACAAGCGTGGGTCATATAAGTGTGTTAATGAGTGCCTGCCTAACACAAGCATGGGTCATATGAGTGTGTTAATGAGTGCCTGCCTAACACAAGCATGGGTCATATGAGTGTGTTAATGACCCTGCCTAACACAAGCGTGGGTCATATGAGTGTGTTAATGAGTGCCTGCCTAACACAAGGGTGGGTCATATGAGTGTGTTAATGAGTGCCTGACTAACACAAACATGGGTCATATGAGTGTGTTAATGAGTGCCTGACTAACACAAACATGGGTCATATGAGTGTGTTAATGAGTGCCTGACTAACACAAGCATGGGTCATATGAGTGTGTTAATGAGCCTGCCAAACACAAGCGTGGGTCATATAAGTGTGTTAATGAGTGCCTGCCTAACACAAGCGTGGGTCATATGAGTGTGTTAATGAGTGCCTGCCTAACACAAGCGTGGGTCATATGAGTGTGTTAATGACCCTGCCTAACACAAGCGTGGGTCATATGAGTGTGTTAATGAGTGCCTGCCTAACACAAGCGTGGGTCATATGAGTGTGTTAATGACCCTGCCTAACACAAGCGTGGGTCATATGAGTGTGTTAATGACCCTGACTAACACAAGCGTGGGTCATATAAGTGTGTTAATGAGTGCCTGCCTAACACAAGGGTGGGTCATATGAGTGTGTTAATGAGCCTGCCTAACACAAGCGTGGGTCATATGAGTGTGTAAATGACCCTGCCTAACACAAGCGTGGGTCATATGAGCGTGTTAATGAGTGCCTGACTAACACAAGCGTGGGTCATATGAGTGTTTTAATGAGTGCCTGACTAACACAAGCGTGGGTCACATGAGTGTGTTAATGAGTGCCTGACTAACACAAGCGTGGGTCATATGAGTGTTTTAATGAGTGCCTGACTAACACAAACATGGGTCATATGAGTGTGTAAATGACCCTGCCTAACACAAGCGTGGGTCATATGAGCGTGTTAATGAGTGCCTGACTAACACAAGCGTGGGTCATATGAGTGTTTTAATGAGTGCCTGACTAACACAAGCGTGGGTCACATGAGTGTGTTAATGAGTGCCTGACTAACACAAACATGGGTCATATGAGTGTGTTAATGAGTGCCTGACTAACACAAACATGGGTCATATGAGCGTGTTAATGAGTGCCTGACTAACACAAGCGTGGGTCATATGAGTGTGTTAATGAGTGCCTGACTAACACAAGCGTGGGTCATATGAGTGTTTTAATGAGTGCCTGACTAATACAAACATGGGTCATATGAGTGTGTTAATGAGTGCCTGACTAACACAAACATGGGTCATATGAGTGTGTTAATGAGTGCCTGACTAACACAAACATGGGTCATATCCATTGGAGCATGTTCAATTGTCATGTCCTGGAAATCCTTGAAGGCCTGGAGACTTGAAAACATAATTTCCAGTACTGGAGTAGAGTGAAACGTGGGGGAAAGGTATAGTAACAGAAGATTCTGTAATCCTAGAGGAACAGATATGTTTATGGGGCAGAGACGTCATGGCGTAGTTTTGTGTTCATTACACAGCATGTAAATCATTAGACTCTCATGTGTGCTTAGAATCATCAGTGAACCGGGCCTGTTACTCCATCTCAGTGTTGTGAACCCACAGGGTGTTTGTTCAGCTTTAAATGATTCACCTGCTGTTCACACAGAGTTCCTTCCTACTTAGGTGTGAGTATATTTGTTAAAAATATACTTAAAAATAAGCCACAGCTGTATACGAAATATATTTTATACACCATTCAGTACTAGATTTTTAAGTTTAACCACATGTCTAACATGTCTGAGTGTTAAAATACTGCGTGTTCTCTTTAGCAGAATGCACTGAACAAGCATGTAAGTGAAGGAGGAATCTTGCTGACACGGCATGACTCCAGGCAGGAGTCATTTACTGAGGGCAAACCCAGAAGAAAAGGGATCAGAAAGCATACCGAAACCAGGACAAAAACAAAACGACACAAAGTAAAATGTGGAATAGGTTCAACACAATATGTGTTAAGTATACACCAAGAATGGAGGAAAGCTTACAACAGTGTCAAAAGTGACAGTGACTGCTATTAAAGTAATAAGGACCAACATGGCAAGACACAGCTGAGACCATTTGATGGGCGGGAAACACAAAACATGTGTCCAGTCGCAGAATCTGAAACTAAAAGAAAATAAAAACAAAACCACATGGTCCTTAGTGCTATGGGAACCGCGACGCCAAAGGCGGGATATGATGACACTTACTCAGGGCCCGGTGCCGATTCTCAAGGCTTTCTCTTAAATAGAGCTTTCTTTTAGATTAATTCAATAAGCACGACACATGGGACCAACAGCCTAGCCAACCGTAGGGGAAAACGTTCCGATCTGTCAAACGGGCCAATCAGAGCAGGTGTGTTTTCTGCTTTCGCTGAGCTGTTTCTGCTGAACCACGTTGTCCATGTTCGATTAACGCTGTCCTACATGTCCTCAGGAGGGGATCACAGTGATCTATTTTACCACCTTTACTACTGCACTGTTCATATTAACCAGCCAGCCCTGTGACCTGGATCCACAAGTGTGTGTACCTGTACACACACACACACTAACACAAATACATTTGCTCTTTGAAAATAATGTGGGGCCCTGTAGCGAAAAGCAAACGGGACAATCTGAGAGACAGGACATGGTGGCGGCCGGCTGGCTCTACGGGGTAACACCGTAGAACTGGGCTCTACTCGTTCTGTTGCTGTGAGCTTTAATGAGGGGTCTGAACATGTTCTTTCTTCAGTGAGATGAATTACAGGTGGGATTTGGGAACAAAACCCACATTTTAAATGAATTCTATAGATGATACTTGAATATGCACCTAAACTTGCATGTCAAAGCGAATGTTGCCCAGGTGAATTCTGTTGATGTGATCATATGAGTGTTAAACTGCCCATTGTAGCACCATGTCCATGTTGTTCTGTGGCTGCCATGTCCTGTCTGGTCTCTTCACGCAGAAGACGTGAACCTTCTGGATGAGCTGTGGCAGGTGGCCAACAGCAGCAATGCATCTGTCAGTCTGGGAGAACAGAGGTGTCCAGTTCTGCATGTAAGACAGTACTCCACACTCGTCCTGCCCCTACGCCAGGTGTTTGGCCCCAGGTGAGCACAGCCACCCTCCTCTACGCTAACTACACCCAGGTTCCTGCCTGGGGGGGGGTTACAACATTACTGCTGGAGTAACATTTGCTGTAGGATTGGCTGTTTTCTGTTGGTCTTAGACAAGTAGGACTGATGCGGTTCTGTAGGTGTGTATGAGCAGCACCGTGTCCTGTATTCCTGCTCTCAGGTTCAGTGAGGAGTTCAGTGTGCTGCTGCAGGGGCGGAGCTTCCAGAGGGAGGACCGCAGTCTGCTGACCTTCATCTGCCCAGATGGGCGTGTTCTCCTGCAGCTCCGCCTCAGCGCCTACACCTTCACCTTCATCAGCACGCAGCAGCGCCACTACGAGTCAGGCTCCGCCTTCTGTCCACACATATATATATATATATATATATATACACACAATCTAAACACACGGATGCACACACACACATGCACACACATACACACGCACACATACACACACTCACACATATGCACACACATGCACGCACACACATACACGCACGCACACACATACACACACACACACACGCATACATGCACACACAAACATGCACCTGTATGTACTGCATGTCTCATGCACAAACACAGACTTACCCAGACACATGAGCATGCACAGACACACACATACACACACACGCACGTACAGACACACATTCATGCACACACATACACAAACTCTCTCTCTCTCACACAGACACACACACACACACACACACACACACACACACACACACACACACACACACACACACACACACACAATTACCCATGTACTTTCTGCTACTCTTATAAGCTGTGGAACGTAAGTGTTATAGAGCTGTTATATAACACTGCTTTATCTCCCTGAGTTAAGCTGCTGATGATAAAACCAGCTCCACCCTCTTCTCCTCCATCTTCTTCTCATGAAGCCATCACTGATTGTTTATCATACGACATGGTCTCCTAATGGCATGTTGCAGTGTGATTGATTGAAACCAGACCCTCGAGACTCGGAGTGTAAATTGGACCATAGTTTTACCTTGCGGTTGACTGACCTCTTGGAACTAATATTTGAACGTGTCGCTCAGTTACCCACTCGCACCAGAAAATAAATCACACTTTCACATTAGTAGGTGGTTTGAACTGAATGTGGTTCTTATTCCTTATGAAAATATAATAATGTCCTTCCCCGGTGTGTTTTCAAAGTTTTGGTACCTTGAGTGTGGTATAAAAATGTCACAGGGCCATAATTCACGGCATTGACTCAAATATGTTTTGTCTTTTATGATCGACAAAAGAAAACAGAGACTTTGATTTGGTCTCTCACAGGTTCCCCGTGGCGGTGCTGTCTGACGGGAAGTGGCACAGAGTGGGACTGAGTGTGTCCAGACAGCGGCTGGCGCTCTATGTGGACTGTGCCATGGTGGAGAGTGTGGACTGGGCGTACCAGGAGGGTCTGGACATCACGACCGACGGTCTCGTCATGGTGGGAGGAATCGTTGAAGGCTTTGAGACACCGTTTGAAGTAAAAAAAAAACTCACACTTTTCTGATTTGCATATTGTTTTGTTGTTGTTGTTATTGATCTGAGCCCCTGCAGCAGTGTAGCAGACTGCATTCCAGATCAGCCTGTAAATATCCACAGTAAATAAATAAATGTGCTTACAAGAAGTTACATGGAGATTTTGGTGACGTCCATTCCGTTGAGTGTGAAAACATGTGAGTTGGGTGGTTCCCTTAAGGTAGACGGAGTTGAATTAAACAGAAGTGTGTGTGAGTGTGTGTGCTGTGGAGATCCAGGAACCGTGGTTCTGACTCCCTCCACCCACCACACTCACGCTCAGCCCGGTGAGCTTTGAGTGATGGAGACAGCACTGTTATATATCATATCACCCGTCTACACTTCCCGACACATGAAGACATCCCCAGACATGTTCCAGCAGGCCACGCCCCCCCTCAGCCAGTTTATGAGCAATAGCTGTTTAAACATATGTATGCTGGAACATTCACCACCCCTAGCAGCTGCGTTTGTATTCACCCCACATCAAGATGTGTTCTCCATCACATGATCCCTGTGGACCAATCAGAGAGACATGCAACTTACTGCTATGACACAGAATTTGCTGCCAAAGACGTTTGATACGATTGCTGGCAAATATTCTACCTCATGGTTCATTAGAGTGATAGGCCTTTCAGTGTGATTGAAGGGCTCAAAATACCGTGAAACACCAGCACATCTGACCTTGATCTTGACCTTGACATTGAGAGTTCCCTTATGAGTGGTTGTACTGGGTGTGGTGGAGCAGGTAGAAGACTGTGAGTAGTACCTTCCTGAGAACAAACCCTCTGGCCAAGACGTCTCCATCACCTTTGTGTGAATTCTTCTGGAGCCTTTACAACTTTTTGGGTTATTGGAAATACTGAATTTGTAGATTTAAGCAAAGCTTGCGGGAATTTATTGGAAAGGAGAGGGACGTTTGGGCTGCTACAGACAAGTTAAAAGCTGTTTGGGTCATGTTGGAGGAAAGTTAATATGCCATGAAGTCTAGGCTGCGGCATGTGGAATGACCTCATTCAGTATATCGCCCCCCCCCCCCCCCCCCTATTCAAGCCCCAATGCACTCACACTTACACACTGAACTCAGGCACCACAATGCAGTGCTGCCCTTAAAGGCCTTTACACCTGGGCTTGTAGAACTGAGCACTTAAGAGGTTAATACATAAAAAGTGAAAGTAGGTTGTTCTTACGAGTTAATAACAGTGTGTTGTGTGGCAGGAGGGTCTCAGACAAGTTGGTGGGGCGTTTTTTAACATCTGTGTTACAGAGACCTGGTTATTAGCCTGGTTTTTAACCTCTCACCTGTGTCTGTGTATTTGTGTGTGCGTGCATGTGTGTGTGTGTGTGTGTGTGTGTGCGCACGCGTAACCTGCAGGGCGATCTGAAGCAGGTGATGTTTGTGATGGGAGACCCTGATGCAGCCAGAGATCAGTGTGGCGGTTTTATACCCAAGTGTGATGGAACGGTGCACAAACCTCCTCGCTCTCTACCCACTCACGTTCTAGAGGTAAAACACCACCACCTGCTTCACCTGTGAAACCACACATATGTCCTCACTGTAGTGCAGTACCCACTACACAAACACAGCACAAACATAGTCATGAACATGCTACACCAATGGAAAACAAGCCCCGCCCCATAAGTCAATTTGATCTGGCTGTGACAGGCAGGCTCAGGTTGGGCAGACTGTAAGGCACCTATATGTAAAGGCCTGTCACTCATCCCGTCATCTAGCCCAACCAACCCCAGTGGCAGTTCAGCAATCCCTCAAGCAGAATGACACGCTTGGCTTTGTGCTTTCTTCTTCCTTTATGCCTTACTGCCATTTTGTTGTTTTTTGCATGTAGGAGCTCCTGCTGTCCTCAAATGACCTGGAGGACCTACTGGAGGGTTCTGATCCAGAGGACAGGGACGCCATCCGCACCACACTGACCGTGAGTTGACTCATTCTACAGGCCTGAGTCAGACTTCGCGAGTTCATTCTAATGGACCATTCATTTATCCAATTTATGTAAGCACACCTGAGAAGCAAAGCCCAAATGAGATGCAGAGCTCCGCCCAACTAATCCTCACAGAGATCTCCATGGAGATGGGGTGGGCTCATTAGATTACAATTTTGTGGTTTTAAACTGGAAGCAATATTGGCGGCAGGCAAGTTTTTTTAATCTTTATAAATAAACAGAGCATTGTCCATATTTGACTCCTTAAATACTTAATAACTTATGCAATTTTTTAATTGAAATGTCAATCACTATTGAAAAAATATAGTGAAAATATGCATTTGGGTTGGCTTAGTAATACGAAAATTTGTAATATGTGTAATGTGGAAACAAATACAGTGAAATGTGGGTGCTGGCAACCCAGCAAACAGCTCTTGCTTAGTTTTCCAAAACAATCAACCAAATGACTACAGTAACTGAACGAGCTGGATTTAGGTCATGTTCCTGGCAACTCATCTGCACAGCAAAATAAGCAGTTTATTGTAGATACAACAATATTATCTATATATTATGAATTCTCGACCTGCTTTCCCTGAAATGCTTTTGAGATGAACGTGCAGTGCGTGTAAGTGAAATCTGCCCAGACGCCAGGGGACACATCTCAACACTCTTTCACTTTTAGCAGAGGAACATGAATTCTCTGTGAGCTAATCATGTAATCCCTGTTGGTGCTATCCAATTTAGAGCAATGTGCAATACATTTTAGGAGCATAAGCCGGGTTTGTACATACTAACCCAATCTGTGCTATTTCCACTGCCCCAGTCCTTTCACCTGGGTTTTGTTGTGTAACAAAGAGTTGCTGACTTAGAAAGACAGAAATAAACAGGATATCATCAGATCAGCTTGTCTTTCCACAGACGCCTTTCCAAAACTCCTAAACATTATCTTCAACTCCTGGGGGTGACCTTTAACCCCTGAACATGACCTTTTCATCACCGGGCTCTTTTGTTGTTTGTTATGGTGGCTGGCTCTGAGCGCTGCACCTCTTTAAGGCCTTTGAGTTGGGTCGGTCACACTTCTGGTCCATGCTGTTCTAATTGCTCACATACCACAAGCGTCTTTCACAGCAGGGCACAGATCAGGGGTCAAAGGGCAGCACATAAATAGCTTTCCTGTCTTCGTTTCGTTCTTTTCTCATGCACGAGTTTTATGTCAGCTGACTAATGATGTTTATGGCAGTGTTCACCTGTCGGTTTAATTCTGCTTCAGTGCGTTACTGAATGCACAGTCACTGTGGCAGAAATGTTTTAGCGGGCCGTGTTCAGTTGGCTTAAAAATGGTTTCTTTCCAAATACAAATGTCTTACATGCATCACGTTGGCATTCATTCTGACAAGGGCCTTTCTGCATATGCACTTGTTCATCATTTCGAGTGAATGTGTTATTTGACATGTTTTTTGAAGACTCTCCGGTTTGACCATAGTGCAAGATTGTTTTGTCTTCCCAGCAGTGGGCTGGGAATGGGTTTAGTACTGTCAAAGTTCTAGAGGTCAAGGGCCGGTATCATGACTGCAGAGGTTCTGGGACATTCTGGGGTGATTTCCCACTAAACCCAGTCCTTTCCCTCTCAAGACCAGAGGTCAGGTGGTATCACCAGACCTTGTGCTGTCCTGTCAGTGCTGCTGCCCCAGGGCCAAACAGGGTTTTCTGCAACACACAACTGAGTTATGACACTTTGTTAAATTAGTAATGGTGGAATGTCTTCTTGATGCCTCCAGTGTCGAGGAATAGAAAGTTTCCCATGTCACATATGAAACGTTTCCTTGGCACAAACACGTCTGTAAAGAGTTTCATTTCATGCTGTCATTCTGTCTGCGGGAATTCCAGAAAATGAAGTTTCTGTGTAGACCAGAGATTGGCATCGCACCCTTGCACAAATATATGTTGCCATAGCAACAAACACATCAGCCAGGAGACAGAACAGTGCAACCAAGATATGTATTGATCTATCGTCATTTTCCTTGTTTCAACCTTGGTATTGGGGCTGGGGGGGTAGGTGTTTGGGGAAGGTGTTGTGCATGTTTGTGTGTGTGTGTGTGTGTGTGTGTGTGTGTGTGTGTGTGTGTGTGTGTGTGTGTGTGTGTCTAAGAGACAGACAGAGAGAGAGAAAACTGACATTCTATATTATGATTGAAGCTAACACAGAGCTAACACTGCAAGGATGCTTCTGTCCACATGCAGTGTTTGCATAGGAGAACACTTCAAAGAGCATTTAAGAGCACTTAAATGAGCACTTAAGAGCATTTTCATGAACTCTTCCACACTTCTGCTCACCCTCCTCCTTTTCATGCACATACATGTTCACAATAAAAACATGGTCTGCCTCAGAAAGATGGCTTTCCTATGTTCGTTGTCCCACCAAAACCAAAATACCCACCAAAATAAATGTATTTAATAAGTCACTTAAATTTTAATATATTTTCTCCCGTAGGCAGATCAAGTCCTAAATGGTGTCTCATGTATTTTAGTGACTGTTTGCTGAACAAAGCACTTTTGCAGATTATAGTGTATCCACAAAATCCCTCAGACATATGTTACCCTTTGGCAGAACCCCTGGCACTATGGAATAGCTAACAAATGACAGAGTACAGAGAGCAAGTTAGGACAGAGCTCGTCTGAGCAGAAGACCACTCATACACGAGGAAGAAGGCATTAATATCAATCTCGACGTCCACCAGCAAAAGCGTTTGCCATGTGGGACGGTGTGTGATGAAATACGCGGCTCAAAGTCAGAGCCGAGGAATCCTGTTTACAGTTACACTGTCTTTCCTCAGAACTGCTGTGGTCATATTGATGCTCAATAGTGGTCACTGATGACATAAGCAATCACCAGGACAACACAAATGCCAGGATGTTGGCATAAGAAGCTTCCTGGAAATGGTTGTGTGCGTTCTTTTCGAAGCCCACAGAAATGCACTTAAATTGGAATAAACTGGAAACTGTTTTAATATGACTAGATCAGTGTTATGGGCCATCAGAAGTCCCATATGGTGTTGACCACACTATTAATGCATGACAATAGGTATGATGAGGACTGTACCCATTTAATGTTTGTGTAATGTTCCCAACATGGGCGCCGTGCTGCAGACAGCCCTGTGTCTCCAGCTCTTCTCCGTCAGTCTGTCCTTTGGTAATCTCACTCTTAGTGCCCTTGGCCCCAAAGCTCTAAAACTCACAATTATCCCTTCTGAGACGGTGATTTACAACAGCCAGCACACACTGGCTGTATAAATCATAGAAGGTCAATGTGAAGGGACCGGGGGTGTGGCATGGGGAGATGTGTCTGTGGTCTTTCTATGTTCTTTCATTTTTCCTCTCTTCTCTCTCTCTCTGTTTCTCTCTCTGTCTCTCAATCTCTCTCTATATATCTCTCTTCCTCTCTCTCTGACCTTCTCATTAGCTATCTCCCTCTGCCTCTCTCTCCCTCTCTCTCTCCCTCTCTCTCTCTCTCTCTCTCTCTTTCTCACTATCTCACCTTCTCATTAGCTATCTCCCTCTCTCTCTGCTTCTCTCCCTCTCTCTTTCACACATACACACACATTTTTTTGTAGTTTTGCCTGCTTTTAACACTTACCAACATTTGGCTATTCAAGAGAGTGAAAAAAATGAATGAGCATCAGAGATCTCCATCTCCCCTGAGGACGTGCAGCTCTCTGGAAGCCATTATCCTGCTCGGCACTGGAAACTGAGGTTACTTGGCTTTTCCCTTTACTGCGGGATGCCTCCATTGAAGAAGCTGCGGTGGATCCTCACCATAACTGCAAACGTGAGAACATCTTTCTGGTGTCAGCCAAAGGCCCGTGTGCCTTCTGACCTTCAGTCTGCCATAGGTCTCTGTAAATCTCACACAGCTGAAACCTCCTAGAACTCTTTTGGTGGTAGACATATGGATCATTTTTCTATCTGAGTCTTGCCTTATAAATCTTTTTATTCTTCCAACTGATTTTCCCACTGCAACCCAGGAATTCCCCCCCAACCAAAACCAGGAGTAAGAAAGGCATTAGTATAGTATTCATAAAGAGATAGTATCTTTTTTTCCATACACAGAAGGAAAGACAGGGAAGCAGTCATGGCACGAGGAGACACGTTTGTGTGACCTTTGACAGAGTACTGTATGTGTGTGAGGATAAATGTGTTCTCTGTTTTATTGTAATCTCTTTGTGGGGTCCCATGAAAAGTATATTTTCATATAATGCACTAAACTTACAGAACCTTAAGAAATCCAGTAGTTTGATTCTGTGTGTGTGTGTGTGTGTGTGTGTGTGTGTGTGTGTGTGTGTGTGTGTGTGTGTGTGTGTGTGTGCGTGTTTGTGAGTGTATATGTGTGTGCGTGTGTGTGCGGGTGTGTGCGTGTGCGTGTTTGTGCGTGTGTGTGTGTGTGCGTGTGTGTGTGTGTGTGTGTGCATGTGTTTGTGTGTGTATATGTGTGTGCGTGTGTGTGCGTGTGCGTGTTTGTGCGTGTGTGTGTGTGTGTGTGTGTGTGTGTGTGTGTGTGTGCGTGTGTTTGTGTGTGTATATGTGTGTGCGTGTGTGTGCGGGTGTGTGCGTGTGCGTGTTTGTGCGTGTGTGTGTGTGTGTGTGTGTGTGTGTGTGTGTGTGTGTGTGTGTGTGTGTGTGTGTGTGTGTGTGTGCGCGTATGTGTAGGTGTGTGCGTGTGTGTGTATGTGTGTGTGTGAGTGGGTGGGTGAATGGCATACTGGGGGTGTGAGCGCTTTGTGAGTGCAACTGATCTCCTGTGTTCGCAGCGTGTTCTGTTGTGGATAGTGACAGCACACACTGTTATCTCCAGGTGTGTGTTTGGGCTCGTAGTCATGAGGATTTTGATATGCTTGCTGTGGTGGATTCTACTGGGCTTACTGGTACAGTTGGAGGGAGAGAGCAATTGCTTGAGAAAGGTGGGTACTTGTATTAGCATTGAACCCCAGAGCTCTTCACCCTGGAGTGTTTGATCCTAATGTCTGTTTAAGGGCAAAATAAAGTAGTCAGAAGTTTAATTTGTTGTTCAGTGTTTTCTAACTAACCTCCATAAGAAGCTTGGCCAAGATGATAGCAGTTGTGTTACAGTTATATTTAGATGAGTGTTTATTAAATCAAGCAGAATTTCTCCCACTCGCCTTTTCTTCTTCCGTCTCCTTGTCCTGTGAAGACAGAGCTCTAGTTGTGGTTGTGGTCATTGTGGTTGTGGTCATTAAACTGGGAGGGAGGCTCACAGTGGTCTGGTTTTATGAGAAGCCATTGACGCAGATCCAGTTCAACATAAATTATTATTTTTTTGAAGCATCAGTTAATGTGTGCACTGTGAGCCCTTTTGACTTTTACTGTTTTTTTTTTGCCGTAAATAAGTGCAGTTGATTTTAATTCCAGTCACATCTTCACACTTTATCCTGTATGGATGGTCCTCTAAGTACAGTGGTTCATCATAAAAGCTTGTTTGTCCAGACATATGTGCATTGCAGAATAATTAAAGAGCTCTGGCCTTGTTTGCTTTTGCCTCGCTGAAACTGAGTTTTCGCCCACTGCCAAAAGCTCTGGTCAACTCACAAGGCTCTGCTGATAGGATAGACTTATACGCACCTCTGTCTGTAGTGTATCACCCTTATATGCACCTCTGTCTGTAGTGTATCACCCATATACCCACCTCTGTCTGTAGTGTATCACCCTTATATGCACCTCTGTCTGTAGTGTATCACCCTTATACGCACCTCTGTCTGTAGTGTATCACCTTTATACGTCATTCTGTCTGTAGTGTATCACCCTTATACGTACCTCTGTCTGTAGTGTATCACCCTTATACGCACCTCTGTCTGTAGTGTATCACCCTTATACGCACCTCTGTCTGTAGTGTATCACCCATATACCCACCTCTGTCTGTAGTGTATCACCCTATACGCACCTCTGTCTGTAGTGTATCACCCTTATACGCACCTCTGTCTGTAGTGGATCACCCTTATACGCACCTCTGTAATGTACAATTACAGCGGCTGCTCCCCTTTAAAGTCAAGACGGACCCCATTCTGTGTGCTTGCATTAGTACGTTAGCTATTGTGCGCTAAATAAGGCTCATTATCTCATCAATCAAGGTAAAGTCTCTTAGCATTTCTTCTGACATCCCCTGCTCATACAGCATGTCAGATATATTCTCAGCAAAGCCTGGTGGCTTCTTGGCACGTATGACTGTAAGAAAATGTCTCCTCAGCCTGAGGGCTTTAAGCATATAGGTAACTCCTTTCATTTTCCAGAAATCCATCATTCAGCCTTTTAACTAATCAGTGTGATCTATGTTGTGTCAGTGAATGTTCAAATCTATCATTGTTGGGTCACAGATCTTTTCGAACAGGCAGTTTTATGTTTTGCATGCTAAGGGCAAAAGATGTAGGAATGTTTGCACACATGAGCTTGTTGTGACTCAAATGACTTATTGATTTTTTTTCATCATGCATAGACGTCAGCAATATTAATGAATATAACATCAATATTTACATTTCTGGAACCTCGTAGCAGGTGTTTGGTTGCATGGTGATTAAGCATCCTAGATTTGCCCTCTAGTGGGTAACTGGGGAATTACAACAAAGATCAGGTGGCGAGTTCCTGTGGGTCGCCTCCATCGGGCAGATCTTCAGTGACTTTCGAGGCCAAGATAACATGGCCAACACACTGTTTCTTATTTTTAGCTGTTTTATAATTACAAATAGTAGTTTGGAAGTAGCCCAGACCCCAACCTCTGTCTGACATGCAGGCCTACAGGGACAGAAGCTGTCATATCCAGGACAAAACTGTCCTCAAAAATTAGAGTTTGAAAAAAACCTACTATGTCATGACCTAACAAATGGGCCTGACAAAGTCAAGTATTTATTACAAAGTATACAAATTACAAATTTTTTTATGGCTTTTAGATTTTTTAGCATCTTGAAGCTAATATTCTTCTACACTTGAATGATATAATCAGGGTAATTTTTCAGTCACATCTATCAAAACAAGTCATTGTGCCTCTCTATAGTCAAATACACCAGGACTCATTACTGTGTATGTATAGTATCACAGTATCAGTGATCACCTGCAGCTACTGTATAGTATCACTTTTAGAAAGCCATGTACTGTAGTCTTGTTTCTAATGTTTAGAAACTGCTATCTAAAATTATTCCGGTTCACTGCTGCATCCAATCAAAACTCTCCCTGTCTTTGTGTGTGAAGGGTCTGAGAAGACGTGGACTCGCTCGGGGAGACGGGACACTCCCCACAGGCTCCAGACGACCCAGTTCCGTGAGCCGCGGGGACGTCTTCGAGATTGACGAGGACACCGACCTGGCAGACCCTCATAGTCCGTCTAAAAACGGCGGCCTTCCCCACAAAACCCGCCTGCCCCACGCTAAAGGCAGCAAGGGGGCCAAGCCAGACGCTAGTTCCAAACATTTTGATGAGAACATCACCACTGAGAAGATCAAAGCAGATAAAACATTGCCAAACACTATTATCGATTTGGATGTTAGGATTCCTTCCGTCCCGAAGAAACCCACAGCAGGAGCAGGTCCACCAGAGACCATGCCAGACCCTGTGGATTTTGAGACCAACCTGTTTAAAGAGGGGGAGGAGACAGGCTCACCCACTCAGGATCCACCCAGAACTTCCACCGAAGGGAAGTTTGGTCAGGACCGAAGAACATCAACCCCCAGCGTTCACGCCTCACCAGGCACCGTGGTTCTCACAGGTAGGGAAGGGGACCTGGTGAGAGGCTCAGATGGCAGGATGTACCACATTCACAGGGGGCCCCCAGGCCCGGTGGGGCCCCCAGGAGAGCCAGTGAGTACTGCCTACTTCTTTCATCTCCTGCTAAGATGTTATGTCCTCTAAATGTTATGTCTGCTTTCCAAAAGCCTGAGAATAAAAAGCTTAGCTGAGCTTGTCTGCTATGCCAAATGGGAATAATTATTCTCTTAATCTGTACAGAAACAATCCTCCATCATCTGCAACATTATGGGGAAACGCCCAAATCTTTTTTTCATGAATTATACGTATTATGTATGTGATCATTTATTAAAATCATAGCTGGTGTATGAATGAGGCCCAAAATGACCATCTGGTTTGCTGTTTACACTTAAAGAAACAGATCAGACACACATTTATATTTTTAAAAAGTCACATTCAACTGCTCCTCTAAATAAAGACTTTGAGTTCTGTTCTTTGTCATGGGACCATATGAACATCATTAAGCTCTGATCTCCTGCAGCGTGTGTATTATAAACATTTCTAAGCTTTGCAATGCTCAACCAGGATCAGTGTGTCTTTATCACAACTGTCCAATCACCTTTGATTGGCTGAGAGGGGAAGGGGTCCCGACTGCATAGTCCAATCAAAGCATCCCCATTGCCTGCTTTACGAGGTCGGGACGTGTCCTGAAGGTGCAGGACCAGATGCAGCAGCACATGGGCTAACTGAGCTCTGCTCCTTACGTGTGCATGTAGCTCTCAGGAAGCCCTGCTGCTAGGAACATGAAGCCAAGACTCCCTACTGGCTGCAAATAAAAGAGCACAGTAGGGGCAGATTTAGTTATTAAAGTGCTGCCCCCTGCCTGTCATTACAAACCACAGACAGACGACCTCACTTCCTGTATCCCTGTCACTCTGCGGGACATGTCAGTGTTTTAGACTGTGCCAAGAAGACATACGTTGTGCTGAATGACATCCCCAGGCATTTTCCTGTGTGTGTGTGTGTGTGTGTGTGTGTGTGTGTGTGTGTGTGTGTGTGTGTGTGTGTGTGTGTGTGTGTGTGTGTGTGTGTGTGTGTGTGTGTGTGTGAAGCATGTCATGAAGTCTGCCGTTTACCCCTCGTCTGAACTAACACTTCACCATGTGCTAAAATGAGGAAATGATCATAAGGAGGTTTTGAGTCCTCCACCATGCTACTGTTGTACCTGCCTCAAGAACTGACTAAGAAATTATTTATCATGTATGCTTGTTTGGTGAAATTCATAATAGAGAGAGATCTTGTACCTTTATTTGTCATTTAAAAATGTAAGGCAATGTATTTATTTCTTGCTCACTAGGGGTGTCCTGGCATTGAAGGCTTTCAAGGGGTCAAAGGTGACAAGGTGAGTAATAGAGATCTCAGTTAAATGTTTAATGATTAAAAGATGAAGAGGGACTGTCAGCAGGACTCTCTGATTGGCCATTCTGAGCTGTCACCATCAGCAGGACTCTCTGATTGGCCAGTCTGTGCTGTCACCATCAGCAGGACTCTCTGATTGGGCAGAGCAGAGCGGGATTTTCAACACAAATAAAACCAGAAGACATAATGTTTGAGAAAATGGATGAATGAGAAAACAACACGGCTATGATCTCAAAATAATAGACCTTGTACAAACATAGACAACATCAGGCTGACAATTACAAACAGGGCTAGAATGAACAAACAGGGCTAGAATAACAATGGCCAGCAACGTAGAACAGAAAACACCAGGTATCTATACACTGACTAACGAGAGAACAAACTTGGAACGGGGACCAATGACGAAGGGTGGAGAACAAAACGAGGGAGTGTGGAAACTAAGTATGAAAAAAAAGCACATAGAAAAAAAAACAAGAAAATAATGGAAGCTGAGAAGCTAGTGGGAAGAAAGCGTGCCACACCACTCTCTGATCTGCCCGTATGTGCTGTCACTGTCAGCATGACATGATGTGTCAGTCAGAGGTGCTTTATTGAACTAGTTCACTCCTGCATGTGCCCGTGGGAACCAAAGGTAAACTTTTGTGACCTTTCCTGATCTACATGTCACTCTGATCTGATCTGACTCTATGCCAATATGCGTATGTCAGTGGAAGAGGCCATAGATATTTAATGCTGTTTTGTATATTCACATTTCACATTTAAAATTGCTTGACAAATCCAAGCAAAAGAATATGAGTGTAAATGCAAGATACATCTTGTTACTACCCATTCTGTTGGCATATATCCAGAGAACTGTGATTCTGTTATATTTCTATATCAGAATTTTGTGACTGTGTTAACAAAACTTACTACTCACACACAACTGTATTGCTTACAGTTGTTTATGATTGCATAGTTCTCAATGATTTATTTTAATATATACACTTGCCAGCCACTTTATTAGGTACACCTTGCTATTACTGGGTTGAACCCCCTTTTGCCTTCAGAACTGCCTTAATCATGTGGCATATATTCAACAAAGTACTGGAAACATTCCTCAGAGTGTCTGGTCCATATTGACATGATAGCATCACACAGTAACTGCAGATTTGTCTGCTGCACATCCATGATGTGAATCTCCTGTTCCACCACATCCCAATCTGGTGACTGCGGAGGCCATTTGAGTACGGTGAAGTCATTGTCATGTTCAAGAAACCAGTCACCAATGATGCTCAGTTTGAACTGCAGCTAATCGTCTTGGCCATGTCTACGTACACACACACACACACACATAAATATATATATATATATATATATATATATATATATATATATATATATATATATATATATATATATATATATATTAGGGGTGGGACGCGATTAAAAAAATTAATCGAATTAATCGGAAGCTTTGTAATTAATTAATCGAAATTAATCGCATTTTAATCGCATTTCAGTATTTAACATGAGAAATATTAATTTAAGTTTGAATGATGAATGAATCAATGAACATAATCATAAACTTCAACATCTTGTTTATTTTTCCACCAGTCTACTACACAGACCAATATATGTGTAGTGTGCAGAAAACAGTTCAGAACATTGGAAATTCTGATCAAAAATGTTGTTTAATTTTGGGAGTTTTGCTCAGGATATTGGAAGAATTTAAGTAAATCAGAAGATGTTTTTTAATAGCATTTTAGCAATTTCTTTAATTTCCCAGGCTTCTGCCACAGGCATCTCCATAGTGCCTAGAAGTGGTCTTCTGCATGCTCAAAGCAAATGACTGGATCTTCATCATCTATAGATTCATCATCTATATGAGCTGTCACACCAAGATAATTCTTGTTGCTAACAGAGGTCCAGTGATCCCCAGTCAGAGCCACATTTGTGGCGCTCTTCACAATAACCTGTTTTACTTCCTATTCCTCATCATACAGCTGCTGGATTTTCTTCGACATTGTCTTTCTGGGGTGAGTTTCCCAAAACGTTCTTAGCGCCAAGTACTTCATTACCTCATTCTTACGTACGAGGTTAAGAAGTACTTGGCGCTAAGAACGTTTTGGGAAACTCACCCCTGGACGGTAGTTCGTAACTTGCATCAGTTGACGCAATGTGCAGCGCTTCTTGTAAGTCTTTATCTTCGACCACAGGGAGCGGACAACACAAATAATGTGACGCGTCATGTATAAACGCGTGCGGAGTCGCGCGCTACGGCCACTCGCGAAAGTTTAATCCAGTCTTAATGGACGAGGCTGAAGTTGGTTACTTATTCGCAGTTTGAGATTCGTTTGGTTACTTATTCGCAGCTCCGTATTCGGCGGCTGAAGTTAGTTACTTATTCAAAGAGGTTATGTTCACGATGCGTGTTTGCTGCGCACTTTGTTTAAAAGCGATAGATTAAACGTTACATTAAACGAGCGAAGGAGCAGACATTTAAGAGGTTATTGTTTCCCATACTGATTTTGTGAATGTAAAAAATAAAAATATAATGAAATCATTTCATTTGTAAAATGGTTTCTATTTCAAGTCGTTTCAATTGTATGCAGTTTGTACATGATGATTGAATTCGTCAAAATTTCTAACGTAAGGAAATATATTCTTAAATTTGAAAACTAAAAACACAGAAATGCTGTTCTAGAACACAAATAATCGGAAGAAGAAATACCAGCACACAACATGGCGTATTGAGCAGTGGGCATATAGGTGAACGCATATTAAAGGGGCAGTTTCAGAGGATTATTGAAAGCCTTATTGATGGTGGGCCAGAGAAATAACAAATGCATCATGAAGAACAGGTCACTCCCTAAGAGAGGAACCTGATTTTAGCCTGATCCAACATTATTTTATACCTTAAATCTAACTGGAAACACGGCATATTGAGTAGTTAAGTGCACAGAGAGCGCACTGAAATGGTTCAGAGGGGCAATTTCAGAGGTGTGCTGTATGCCTATAAGGCGTCGGGCCAGACAAATAACACATGCATCATACATAACTAGTTCCTATATGTATGAGCAACCTGGTTTTGGCCTGGCCCAGAATCATTTTATGCCTCAAATCTAACTGGAAACATGGCATATTGAGTAGTTAAGTGCACAGGTGCAATGGATCAGAGGGGCAAGTTCAGAGGCCTGCTGTATGCCTGTAATGTCTTGGGCCAGGCAAAACTCACTTGAATCATACATAACTAGTTCCTATATGTAAGAGAAACCTGTTTTTGGCCTGGCCCAGAATCATTTTATGCCTCAAATCTAACTGGAAACATGACATATTGAGTAGTTAAGCACACAGGTGAAATGGTTCACAGGTTCAAGTTCAGAGGCCTGCTGTATGCCTGTAATGTCTTGGGCCAGGCAAAACTCAATTGTATCATATATAACTAGTTCCTATATGTATGAGAAACCTGGTTCTGGCCTGGCCCAGAATCATTTTATGTGTCAAATCTAACTGCAAACATGGCATATTGGGTAGTTAAGCACACAGGTGAAATGGTTCACAGGGCCAAGTTCAGAGGCCTGCTGTATGCCTGTAATGTCTTGGGCCAGGCAAAACTCAATTGAATCATACACAACTACTTCCTATATGTATGAGGAACCTGATTTTAGCCTGGCCCAGAATCATTTTATGCCTCAAATCTAACTGGAAACATGACATATTGAGTAGTTAAGCACACAGCTGAAATGGGTCATACGGCCAAGTTCCGAGGCCTGCTGTATGCCTGTAATGTCTTGGGCCAGGCATAACTCAATTGTATCATACATAACTTGTTCCTATATGTATGAGGAACCTGGTTTTGGCCTGGCCCAGAATCATTTTAGCCCTCAAATCTAACTGGAAACACGGCATATTGAGTAAAGCGCACAGGTGAAATAGTTCAGAGGGGCAATTTCAGAGGCCTGCTGTATGCCTGTTATGTCTTGGGCCAGGCAAAACTCAATTGTATCATACACAAGTAGTTCCTATATGTATGAGTAACCTGTTTTTGGCCTGGCCCAGAATCATTTTATGCCTCAAATCTAACTGGAAACATGACATATTGAGTAGTTAAGCACACAGGTGAAATGGTTCACAGGTTCAAGTTCAGAGGCCTGCTGTATGCCTGTAATGTCTTGGGCCAGGCAAAACTCAATTGTATCATATATAACTAGTTCCTATATGTATGAGAAACCTGGTTCTGGCCTGGCCCAGAATCATTGTATGTGTCAAATCTAACTGCAAACATGGCATATTGAGTAGTTAAGCGCACAGGTGAAATGGTTCAGAGGGCCAAGTTCAGAGGCCTGCTGTATGCCTGTAAGGTCTTGGGCCAGGCAAAACTCAATTGAATCATACACAACTACTTCCTATATGTATGAGGAACCTGATTTTAGCCTGGCCCAGAATCATTTTATGCCTCAAATCTAACTGGAAACATGACATATTGAGTAGTTAAGCACACAGGTGAAATGGGTCATACGGCCAAGTTCAGAGCCCTGCTGTATGCCTGTAAGGTCTTGGGTCAGGCAAAACTCAATTGAATCATACACAAGTAGTTACTCATACATATAGGAACTACTTGTGTATGATACAATTGAGTTATGCCTGGCCCAAGACATTACAGGCATACAGCAGGCCTCGGAACTTGGCCGTATGACCCATTTCACCTGTGTGCTTAACTACTCAATATGTCATGTTTCCAGTTAGATTTGAGGCCTAAAATGATTCTGGGCCAGGCTAAAATCAGGTTCCTCATACATATAGGAAGTAGTTGTGTATGATTCAATTGAGTTTTTCCTGGCCCAAGACATTACAGGCATACAGCAGGCCTCTGAACTTGGCCCTGTGAACCATTTCACCTGTGTGCTTAACTACCCAATATGCCATGTTTGCAGTTAGATTTGACACATAAAATGATTCTGGGCCAGGCCAGAACCAGGTTCCTCATACATATAGGAACTAGTTATATATGATACAATTGAGTTTTGCCTGGCCCAAGACCTTACAGGCATACAGCAGGGCTCTGAACTTGGCCGTATGACCCATTTCACCTGTGTGCTTAACTACTCAATATGTCATGTTTCCAGTTAGATTTGAGGCATAAAATGATTCTGGGCCAGGCTAAAATCAGGTTCCTCATACATATAGGAAGTAGTTGTGTATGATTCAATTGAGTTTTGCCTGGCCCAAGACATTACAGGCATACAGCAGGCCTCTGAACTTGGCCCTCTGAACCATTTTACCTGTGCGCTTAACTACTCAATATGCCATGTTTGCAGTTAGATTTGACACATAAAATGATTCTGGGCCAGGCCAGAACCAGGTTCCTCATACATATAGGAACTAGTTATATATGATACAATTGAGTTTTGCCTGGCCCAAGACATTACAGGCATACAGCAGGCCTCTGAACTTGAACCTGTGAACCATTTCACCTGTGTGCTTAACTACTCAATATGTCATGTTTCCAGTTAGATTTGAGGCATAAAATGATTCTGGGCCAGGCCAAAAACAGGTTACTCATACATATAGGAACTACTTGTGTATGATACAATTGAGTTATGCCTGGCCCAAGACATAACAGGCATACAGCAGGCCTCTGAAATTGCCCCTCTGAACTATTTCACCTGTGCGCTTAACTACTCAATATGTCATGTTTCCAGTTAGGTTTGAGGCCTAAAATGATTCTGGGCCAGGCTAAAATCAGGTTCCTCATACATATAGGAAGTAGTTGTGTATGATTCAATTGAGTTTTTCCTGGCCCAAGACATTACAGGCATACAGCAGGCCTCTGAACTTGGCCCTGTGAACCATTTCACCTGTGTGCTTAACTACCCAATATGCCATGTTTGCAGTTAGATTTGACACATAAAATGATTCTGGGCCAGGCCAGAACCAGGTTCCTCATACATATGGGAACTAGTTATATATGATACAATTGAGTTTTGCCTGGCCCAAGACCTTACAGGCATACAGCAGGGCTCTGAACTTGGCCGTATGACCCATTTCACCTGTGTGCTTAACTACTCAATATGTCATGTTTCCAGTTAGATTTGAGGCATAAAATGATTCTGGGCCAGGCTAAAATCAGGTTCCTCATACATATAGGAAGTAGTTGTGTATGATTCAATTGAGTTTTGCCTGGCCCAAGACATTACAGGCATACAGCAGGCCTCTGAACTTGCCCCTCTGAACCATTTCACCTGTGCGCTTAACTACTCAATATGCCATGTTTGCAGTTAGATTTGACACATAAAATGATTCTGGGCCAGGCCAGAACCAGGTTCCTCATACATATAGGAACTAGTTATATATGATACAATTGAGTTTTGCCTGGCCCAAGACATTACAGGCATACAGCAGGCCTCTGAACTTGAACCTGTGAACCATTTCACCTGTGTGCTTAACTACTCAATATGTCATGTTTCCAGTTAGATTTGAGGCATAAAATGATTCTGGGCCAGGCCAAAAACAGGTTACTCATACATATAGGAACTACTTGTGTATGATACAATTGAGTTTTGCCTGGCCCAAGACATAACAGGCATACAGCAGGCCTCTGAAATTGCCCCTCTGAACTATTTCACCTGTGCGCTTTACTCAATATGCCGTGTTTCCAGTTAGATTTGAGGGCTAAAATGATTCTGGGCCAGGCCAAAACCAGGTTCCAAGTTATGTATGATACAATTGAGTTATGCCTGGCCCAAGACATTACAGGCATACAGCAGGCCTCGGAACATGGCCGTATGACCCATTTCAGCTGTGTGCTTAACTACTCAATATGTCATGATTCCAGTTAGATTTGAGGCATAAAATGATTCTGGGCCAGGCTAAAATCAGGTTCCTTATACATATAGGAACAAGTTATGTATGATACAATTGAGTTTTGCCTGGCCCAAGACATTACAGGCATACAGCAGGCCTCTGAACTTGGCCCTGTGAACCATTTCACCTGTGTGCTTAACTACCCAATATGCCATGTTTGCAGTTAGATTTGACACATAAAATGATTCTGGGCCAGGCCAGAACCAGGTTCCTCATACATATAGGAACTAGTTATATATGATACAATTGAGTTTTGCCTGGCCGAAGACATTACAGGCATACAGCAGGCCTCTGAACTTGGCCGTCTGACCCATTTCACCAATGCGCTTTACTCAATATGCCATGTTCGCAGTTAGATTTGAGAGCTAAAATGATTCTGGGCCAGGCCAAAATGAGGTTCCTCATACATATAGGAACTAGTTATGTATGATGCATTTGAGTTTTGCCTGGCCCAAGACATTACAGGCATACAGCAGGCCTCTGAACTTGAACCTGTGAACCATTTCACCTGTGTGCTTAACTACTCAATATATCATGTTTCCAGTTAGATTTGAGGCATAAAATGATTCTGGGCCAGGCCAAAAACAGGTTTCTCTTACATATAGGAACTAGTTATGTATGATTCAAGTGAGTTTTGCCTGGCCCAAGACATTACAGGCATACAGGATGCCTCTGAACTTGCCCCTCTGATCCATTGCACCTGTGCACTTAACTACTCAATATGCCATGTTTCCAGTTAGATTTGAGGCATAAAATGATTCTGGGCCAGGCCAAAACCAGGTTGCTCATACATATAGGAACTAGTTATGTATGATGCATGTGTTATTTGTCTGGCCCGACGCCTTATAGGCATACAGCACACCTCTGAAATTGCCCCTCTGAACCATTTCAGTGCGCTCTCTGTGCACTTAACTACTCAATATGCCGTGTTTTCAGTTAGATTTAAGGTATAAAATAATGTTGGATCAGGCTAAAATCAGGTTCCTCTCTTAGGGAGTGACCTGTTCTTCATGATGCATTTGTTATTTCTCTGGCCCACCATCAATAAGGCTTTCAATAATCCTCTGAAACTGCCCCTTTAATATGCGGTCACCTATATGCCCACTGCTCAATATGCCATGTTGTGTGCTGGTATTTCTTCTTCCGATTATTTGTGTTCTAGAACAGCATTTCTGTGTTTTTAGTTTTCAAATCTAAGAACATGTTTCCTTACGTTAGAAATTTTGACGAATTCAATCATCATGTACAAACTGCATACAATTGAAACGACTTGAAATAGAAACCATTTTACAAATGAAATGCTTTCATTATATTTTTATTTTTTACATTCACAAAATCAGTATGGGAAACAATAACCTCTTAAATGTCTGCTCCTACGCTCGTTTAATGTAACGTTTAATCTATCGCTTTTAAACAAAGTGCGCAGCAAACACGCATCGTGAACATAACCTTTTTGAATAAGTAACCAACTTCAGCCGCCGAATACGGAGCTGCGAATAAGTAACCAAACGAATCTCAAACTGCGAATAAGTAACCAACTTCAGCCTCGTTCTTAATGGTCCAATGAAGGTAATTAAAAAACCAGGACATTTCCTCACAGGATGTGAATTACGGACGTTTGGTCACCCTATCGTACTAGGAATACATTTAGCAGCTAAGTTATCATTACTGACCTGCGCGTTAAGCTGGGCGTACACTGTGCGATTTTTGGCCCATTTTCAGCCGATTTTTCACTCGTTTCGGCTCAATCGCGTGTCGTGCATCGTTTACACAGGTATACGAGGAGCGATTCACAACTCCCGATCAGAAATCGCAGCGTCGCAAGAATATCAAACATGTTTGAAATTCAAATCGCTCCTCGTGACAGTATCGCACTGTTGAAGCAGCTCCACGAGCCGACTCTCCCTGCGATTTAGTCGTACAGTTTGAGCTGGAGCTGAGTACACGATTTAAAATATTGTACAGCGTACGCCCAGCTTTAGCCGCAACATGTTTTGCGTTGAGGTGGTAACGAAGGGTGGAAGTGCTCCTGTGATAAGCGAACTCCTTCCTACATAAAGTGTAAATAACACTATATTTGTTTGTAGCCTACTTCCATCTGGAAGTTTATATTTAAATTTCCCATCCACCAGCGTAGCCTCTTCAGTCATATCCATCATGATCTTATTGTGCGTCCATATAATCTGTATGTCTGGAACTCGTGCACTGAGAAACATTCCACGGTGCAAAAGTGTCTCGTCCGTTAAATGCGTTAAAATGCGTTAATTTTTTTAGTGCGTTAATTTACCTGTAATTAATTA